>NW_026708491.1:0-51523 GCF_902713425.1 Acipenser ruthenus | reverse complement strand
CGTGCACCCGGGGGGGGGGCGTGCATTGAATGAATTCATTCATCGCTGTAGACCCGGGACGCGGGGACCAGGGCTAACCGCCGTGCAGGTCCCCCGGGGGACGCCGCAAGTGTTCAGCCGAGCTCGGGGAACGATAGCCCGGCTTCATAACAGTCGTGCACCCGGGGGGGGGGGCGTGCATTGAATGAATTCATTCATCGCTGTAGACCCGGGACGCGGGGACCAGGGCTAACCGCCGCAAGTGTTCAGCCGAGCTCGGGGAACGATAGCCCGGCTTCATAACACTCGTGCACCCGGGGGGGGGGCGTGCATTGAATGAATTCATTCATCGCTGTAGACCCGGGACGCGGGACCAGGGCTAACCGCCGTGCAGGTCCCCCGGGGGACGCCGCAAGTGTTCAGCCGAGCTCGGGGAACGATAGCCCGGCTTCATAACACTCGTGCACCCGGGGGGGGGGCGTGCATTGAATGAATTCATTCATCGCTGTAGACCCGGGACGCGGGACCAGGGCCTAACCGCCGTTGCAGGTCCCCGGGGGACGCCGCAAGTGTTCAGCCGAGCTCGCGGATCTCCAGCCGGGACCCATAACACTCGTGCACCCGGGGGGAAAGTGCATTTAATGAATTCATTCATCGCTGTTCCGCCGTGCAGCTCCCCGGGGGCGGGGGGGACGAGCAAGTGTTCAGCCCGAGCTCATAACACCCGTGCACACGGGGGGGGACGTGCAGGTATTTTTTTCCCCCAGCAGACGGGGGTCCCGGCCTTACACTCGGGCAGCTCCCCGGGGAATGTTAGAGGTCGTCGCCCCCGCTGCTGAGGCGCTAAAGTATCCGACTGCCTGGAGCGCTAAACCGGCTCCGATCGGTCAGAGGGGACCGCGGGGAGTGAGCCGTGAATAGAGCGTCCTGCTGCCTTCTCGCCGGGTCCGAAAATAGCCGAGAGTTAAGCCTCTCCCCGCTGTGTCTTCGGCAAAACTTCCGCAACGTCAGGATGGGCGGGCCTCTGGTCATGTGATTTATGACATGACATGACCAGAGGCCCGTCCCTCTTGAAGCGGCGAGTGGCTGACGAAGCCACGGCGGGGAGGGGCTTAACTCTCGGCTATTTTCGCTGGCCTTCGGGGCTGCTTCTAACGGGTCTCCGCAGCGGCGCTTGCGCAGGTGTTCAGCCGAGCTCGCGGATCTCCAGCCGGGACCCATAACACTCGTGCACCCGGGGGGGGGGCGTGCATTGAATGAATTCATTCATCGCTGTTCACACGGGACGCGGGACCAGGGCTAACCGCCGTGCAGGTCCCCCGGGGGACGCCGCAAGTGTTCAGCCGAGCTCGGGGAACGATAGCCCGGCTTCATAACACTCGTGCACCCGGGGGGGGGGCGTGCATTGAATGAATTCATTCATCGCTGTAGACCCGGGACGCGGGACCAGGGCTAACCGCCGTGCAGGTCCCCCGGGGGACGCCGCAAGTGTTCAGCCGAGCTCGGGGAACGATAGCCCGGCTTCATAACACTCGTGCACCCGGGGGGGAAAGTGCATTGAATGAATTCATTCATCGCTGTAGACCCGGGACGCGGGACCAGGGCTAACCGCCGTGCAGGTCCCCGCACTGGGCTTGTGTCCCAGGCATCCATCCCCCTGCCCTGCCGCATCCATGGCCGGTGAAAAGGATGGAGCGTCCCAAAGCCCAGCATCCGACTGGGATGCAAGTGCCGTCCCACGCCCGAGCTCGCGGAACTGCAACCCGGCCTCAGAACACTCGTGCACCCGGGGGGGACGTGCATTTAATTAATTCATTAATCGCTGTTCACCTGGGACGCGGGGCACCGGCGAACCGCCGTGCAGCTCCCCGCACTGGGCTTGTGTCCCAGGCATCCATCCCCCTGCCCTGGCCGCATCCATGGCCGGTGAAAAGGATGGAGCGTCCCAAAGCCCAGCATCCGACTGGGATGCAAGTGCCGTCCCACGCCCGAGCTCGCGGAACTGCAACCCGGCCTCAGAACACTCGTGCACCCGGGGGGGACGTGCATTTAATTAATTCATTAATCGCTGTTCACCTGGGACGCGGGGCACCGGCGAACCGCCGTGCAGCTCCCCGCACTGGGCTTGTGTCCCAGGCATCCATCCCCCTGCCCTGGCCGCATCCATGGCCGGTGAAAAGGATGGAGCGTCCCAAAGCCCAGCATCCGACTGGGATGCAAGTGCCGTCCCACGCCCGAGCTCGCGGAACTGCAACCCGGCCTCAGAACACTCGTGCACCCGGGGGGGACGTGCATTTAATTAATTCATTAATCGCTGTTCACCTGGGACGCGGGGCACCGGCGAACCGCCGTGCAGCTCCCCGCACTGGGCTTGTGTCCCAGGCATCCATCCCCCTGCCCTGGCCGCATCCATGGCCGGTGAAAAGGATGGAGCGTCCCAAGCCCAGCATCCGACTGGGATGCAAGTGCCGTCCCACGCCCGAGCTCGCGGAACTGCAACCCGGCCTCAGAACACTCGTGCACCCGGGGGGGACGTGCATTTAATTAATTCATTAATCGCTGTTCACCTGGGACGCGGGGCACCGGCGAACCGCCGTGCAGCTCCCCGCACTGGGCTTGTGTCCCAGGCATCCATCCCCCTGCCCTGGCCGCATCCATGGCCGGTGAAAAGGATGGAGCGTCCCAAAGCCCAGCATCCGACTGGGATGCAAGTGCCGTCCCACGCCCGAGCTCGCGGAACTGCAACCCGGCCTCAGAACACTCGTGCACCCGGGGGGACGTGCATTTAATTAATTCATTAATCGCTGTTCACCTGGGACGCGGGGCACCGGCGAACCGCCGTGCAGCTCCCCGCACTGGGCTTGTGTCCCAGGCATCCATCCCCCTGCCCTGGCCGCATCCATGGCCGGTGAAAAGGATGGAGCGTCCCAAAGCCCAGCATCCGACTGGGATGCAAGTGCCGTTCCACTCCCAAGCTCTCCCACTCTCCAGCTCTCCCACTCTCCAGCTCTCCCACTCTCCGTTGCAGGCACGCAGCTCCATCTGTGGCCCATCAAAACTAGTGTGACTCAGGGTTAGGGTTAGGGTCACACTCGTTTCCGTGCTAAAGGTCTTGTTTTGTAGCTCGCAGTAATACCTTTACAGGCATACCTTGATTCAATTGATACCACCTGTGGTTATTTAAATATTAAAAAAAAAAAAAAAAAAAAAAAACCTGAACGGGACGTTTTTTCGCCAAATGTAAACGAAACCTATTTAAGGTCGTTATTTAGTGTAGCAGTCGAATAAAAACTCGAGTGCGGTGTTGTTTTGTAGCTTGCAATCATACCTATCCAACGATACCTCGTATGAGGTGGTAGCTCCAGGGGTTATTGAAATATTAATTTTAATGTGATTCCCATTGAAACGTATAGGCGTTTTCACCAGAAAACGTAAAAAACAGAAACGGAAAAAAGCTGAATTTTGTAGGAATCGCTCTAAAAACCCTGGGCTCAGTTACAGGCTGTTAGTCTGATACTACAGCCCTTGGAATGGTGTTTCTACCTGCTTGCATGGCTTCAAAATCCTTCCAAATGTACTTTTTCAAGGGGCCTGCAGTGCACTTAGAAGTGGCATTTAAGGACAGGGGCAGCGTCGGAACCGAAAGGCCCAGCAACCTGTGCTTTTCCACCACTTATCTGCATGTCCTACAGGTACTCTGTAGCAATTTTCAGCCACCTACCACATTCGCTGATTCTTTGAGAGCCTGCCAAAATTGTTACAAATGACCCATAGGCTTAAAGCAGCGGTCGCCTTAGTTGAATGGGAAAAAAGCTGAATTTTGTAGGAATCGCTCTAAAAACCCTGGGCTCAGTTACAGGCTGTTAGTCTGATACTACAGCCCTTGGAATGGTGTTTCTACCTGCTTGCATGGCTTCAAAATCCTTCCAAATGTACTTTTTCAAGGGGCCTGCAGTGCACTTAGAAGTGGCATTTAAGGACAGGGGCAGCGTCGGAACCGAAAGGCCCAGCAACCTGTGCTTTTCCACCACTTATCTGCATGTCCTACAGGTACTCTGTAGCAATTTTCAGCCACCTACCACATTCGCTGATTCTTTGAGAGCCTGCCAAAATTGTTACAAATGACCCATAGGCTTAAAGCAGCGGTCGCCTTAGTTGAATGGGAAAAAAGCTGAATTTTGTAGGAATCGCTCTAAAAACCCTGGGCTCAGTTACAGGCTGTTAGTCTGATACTACAGCCCTTGGAATGGTGTTTCTACCTGCTTGCATGGCTTCAAAATCCTTCCAAATGTACTTTTTCAAGGGGCCTGCAGTGCACTTAGAAGTGGCATTTAAGGACAGGGGCAGCGTCGGAACCGAAAGGCCCAGCAACCTGTGCTTTTCCACCACTTATCTGCATGTCCTACAGGTACTCTGTAGCAATTTTCAGCCCCCTACCACATTCGCTGATTCTTTGAGAGCCTGCCAAAATTGGCTTAAAAACTCATTAAAATGTACTTTTTCAAGTATTTGAATGGTTGCCGACTCCAATTCTAGGGGCTGCTGCCATCTACTGGTGGAAAATATTTATGACACCGGGGATGCAAATGCTGTTACTCTTATTTGAATTGCTCAAAAAAATCCGATTTCTGCGGGAATTCTTCTAAAAACACTGCAGGGGACGAGCAAGTGTTCAGCCCGAGCTCGCGGATCTCCAGCCGGGACCCATAACACTCGTGCACCCGGGGGGGAAAGTGCATTGAATGAATTCATTCATCGCTGTTCACACGGGACGCGGGACCAGGGCTAACCGCCGTGCAGGTCCCCCGGGGGACGCCGCAAGTGTTCAGCCGAGCTCGGGGAACGATAGCCCGGCTTCATAACAGTCGTGCACCCGGGGGGGGGGCGTGCATTGAATGAATTCATTCATCGCTGTAGACCCGGGACGCGGGACCAGGGCTAACCGCCGCAAGTGTTCAGCCGAGCTCGGGGAACGATAGCCCGGCTTCATAACACTCGTGCACCCGGGGGGGGGGCGTGCATTGAATGAATTCATTCATCGCTGTAGACCCGGGACGCGGGACCAGGGCTAACCGCCGTGCAGGTCCCCCGGGGGACGCCGCAAGTGTTCAGCCGAGCTCGGGGAACGATAGCCCGGCTTCATAACACTCGTGCACCCGGGGGGGGGGGCGTGCATTGAATGAATTCATTCATCGCTGTAGACCCGGGACGCGGGACCAGGGCTAACCGCCGTGCAGGTCCCCCGGGGGACGCCGCAAGTGTTCAGCCGAGCTCGCGGATCTCCAGCCGGGACCCATAACACTCGTGCACCCGGGGGGAAAGTGCATTTAATGAATTCATTCATCGCTGTTCCGCCGTGCAGCTCCCCGGGGGCGGGGGGGACGAGCAAGTGTTCAGCCCGAGCTCATAACACCCGTGCACACGGGGGGGGACGTGCAGGTATTTTTTTCCCCCAGCAGACGGGGGTCCCGGCCTTACACTCGGGCAGCTCCCCGGGGAATGTTAGAGGTCGTCGCCCCCGCTGCTGAGGCGCTAAAGTATCCGACTGCCTGGAGCGCTAAACCGGCTCCGATCGGTCAGAGGGGACCGCGGGGAGTGAGCCGTGAATAGAGCGTCCTGCTGCCTTCTCGCCGGGTCCGAAAATAGCCGAGAGTTAAGCCTCTCCCCGCTGTGTCTTCGGCAAACTTCCGCAACGTCAGGATGGGCGGGCCTCTGGTCATGTGATTTATGACATGACATGACCAGAGGCCCGTCCCTCTTGAAGCGGCGAGTGGCTGACGAAGCCACGGCGGGGAGGGGCTTAACTCTCGGCTATTTTCGCTGGCCTTCGGGGCTGCTTCTAACGGGTCTCCGCAGCGGCGCTTGCGCAGGTGTTCAGCCGAGCTCGCGGATCTCCAGCCGGGACCCATAACACTCGTGCACCCGGGGGGGGGGCGTGCATTGAATGAATTCATTCATCGCTGTTCACACGGGACGCGGGACCAGGGCTAACCGCCGTGCAGGTCCCCCGGGGGACGCCGCAAGTGTTCAGCCGAGCTCGGGGAACGATAGCCCGGCTTCATAACACTCGTGCACCCGGGGGGGGGGCGTGCATTGAATGAATTCATTCATCGCTGTAGACCCGGGACGCGGGACCAGGGCTAACCGCCGTGCAGGTCCCCCGGGGGACGCCGCAAGTGTTCAGCCGAGCTCGGGGAACGATAGCCCGGCTTCATAACACTCGTGCACCCGGGGGGGAAAGTGCATTGAATGAATTCATTCATCGCTGTAGACCCGGGACGCGGGACCAGGGCTAACCGCCGTGCAGGTCCCCCGGGGGACGCCGCAAGTGTTCAGCCGAGCTCGGGGATCTCCAGCCGGGACCCATAACACTCGTGCACCCGGGGGGAAAGTGCATTTAATGAATTCATTCATCGCTGTTCCGCCGTGCAGCTCCCCGGGGGCGGGGGGGACGAGCAAGTGTTCAGCCCGAGCTCATAACACCCGTGCACACGGGGGGGGACGTGCAGGTATTTTTTTCCCCCAGCAGACGGGGGTCCCGGCCTTACACTCGGGCAGCTCCCCGGGGAATGTTAGAGGTCGTCGCCCCCGCTGCTGAGGCGCTAAAGTATCCGACTGCCTGGAGCGCTAAACCGGCTCCGATCGGTCAGAGGGGACCGCGGGGAGTGAGCCGTGAATAGAGCGTCCTGCTGCCTTCTCGCCGGGTCCGAAAATAGCCGAGAGTTAAGCCTCTCCCCGCTGTGTCTTCGGCAAACTTCCGCAACGTCAGGATGGGCGGGCCTCTGGTCATGTGATTTATGACATGACATGACCAGAGGCCCGTCCCTCTTGAAGCGGCGAGTGGCTGACGAAGCCACGGCGGGGAGGGGCTTAACTCTCGGCTATTTTCGCTGGCCTTCGGGGCTGCTTCTAACGGGTCTCCGCAGCGGCGCTTGCGCAGGTGTTCAGCCGAGCTCGCGGATCTCCAGCCGGGACCCATAACACTCGTGCACCCGGGGGGGGGGGCGTGCATTGAATGAATTCATTCATCGCTGTTCACACGGGACGCGGGACCAGGGCTAACCGCCGTGCAGGTCCCCCGGGGGACGCCGCAAGTGTTCAGCCGAGCTCGGGGAACGATAGCCCGGCTTCATAACAGTCGTGCACCCGGGGGGGGGGCGTGCATTGAATGAATTCATTCATCGCTGTAGACCCGGGACGCGGGACCAGGGCTAACCGCCGCAAGTGTTCAGCCGAGCTCGGGGAACGATAGCCCGGCTTCATAACACTCGTGCACCCGGGGGGGGGGCGTGCATTGAATGAATTCATTCATCGCTGTAGACCCGGGACGCGGGACCAGGGCTAACCGCCGTGCAGGTCCCCCGGGGGACGCCGCAAGTGTTCAGCCGAGCTCGGGGAACGATAGCCCGGCTTCATAACACTCGTGCACCCGGGGGGGGGGGCGTGCATTGAATGAATTCATTCATCGCTGTAGACCCGGGACGCGGGACCAGGGCTAACCGCCGTGCAGGTCCCCCGGGGGACGCCGCAAGTGTTCAGCCGAGCTCGCGGATCTCCAGCCGGGACCCATAACACTCGTGCACCCGGGGGGAAAGTGCATTTAATGAATTCATTCATCGCTGTTCCGCCGTGCAGCTCCCCGGGGGCGGGGGGGACGAGCAAGTGTTCAGCCCGAGCTCATAACACCCGTGCACACGGGGGGGGGACGTGCAGGTATTTTTTTCCCCCAGCAGACGGGGGTCCCGGCCTTACACTCGGGCAGCTCCCCGGGGAATGTTAGAGGTCGTCGCCCCCGCTGCTGAGGCGCTAAAGTATCCGACTGCCTGGAGCGCTAAACCGGCTCCGATCGGTCAGAGGGGACCGCGGGGAGTGAGCCGTGAATAGAGCGTCCTGCTGCCTTCTCGCCGGGTCCGAAAATAGCCGAGAGTTAAGCCTCTCCCCGCTGTGTCTTCGGCAAACTTCCGCAACGTCAGGATGGGCGGGCCTCTGGTCATGTGATTTATGACATGACATGACCAGAGGCCCGTCCCTCTTGAAGCGGCGAGTGGCTGACGAAGCCACGGCGGGGAGGGGCTTAACTCTCGGCTATTTTCGCTGGCCTTCGGGGCTGCTTCTAACGGGTCTCCGCAGCGGCGCTTGCGCAGGTGTTCAGCCGAGCTCGCGGATCTCCAGCCGGGACCCATAACACTCGTGCACCCGGGGGGGGGGCGTGCATTGAATGAATTCATTCATCGCTGTTCACACGGGACGCGGGACCAGGGCTAACCGCCGTGCAGGTCCCCCGGGGGACGCCGCAAGTGTTCAGCCGAGCTCGGGGAACGATAGCCCGGCTTCATAACACTCGTGCACCCGGGGGGGGGGCGTGCATTGAATGAATTCATTCATCGCTGTAGACCCGGGACGCGGGACCAGGGCTAACCGCCGTGCAGGTCCCCCGGGGGACGCCGCAAGTGTTCAGCCGAGCTCGGGGAACGATAGCCCGGCTTCATAACAGTCGTGCACCCGGGGGGGGGGCGTGCATTGAATGAATTCATTCATCGCTGTAGACCCGGGACGCGGGACCAGGGCTAACCGCCGCAAGTGTTCAGCCGAGCTCGGGGAACGATAGCCCGGCTTCATAACACTCGTGCACCCGGGGGGGGGGCGTGCATTGAATGAATTCATTCATCGCTGTAGACCCGGGACGCGGGACCAGGGCTAACCGCCGTGCAGGTCCCCCGGGGGACGCCGCAAGTGTTC
This sequence comes from Acipenser ruthenus, assembly GCF_902713425.1. Classification (NCBI taxonomy): domain Eukaryota; kingdom Metazoa; phylum Chordata; class Actinopteri; order Acipenseriformes; family Acipenseridae; genus Acipenser; species Acipenser ruthenus. The sequence goes on along the minus strand of NW_026708491.1, from coordinate 42,805 downwards.
AGCCGAGCTCGGGGAACGATAGCCCGGCTTCATAACACTCGTGCACCCGGGGGGGGGGCGTGCATTGAATGAATTCATTCATCGCTGTAGACCCGGGACGCGGGACCAGGGCTAACCGCCGTGCAGGTCCCCCGGGGGACGCCGCAAGTGTTCAGCCGAGCTCGCGGATCTCCAGCCGGGACCCATAACACTCGTGCACCCGGGGGGAAAGTGCATTTAATGAATTCATTCATCGCTGTTCCGCCGTGCAGCTCCCCGGGGGCGGGGGGGACGAGCAAGTGTTCAGCCCGAGCTCATAACACCCGTGCACACGGGGGGGGACGTGCAGGTATTTTTTTCCCCCAGCAGACGGGGGTCCCGGCCTTACACTCGGGCAGCTCCCGGGGAATGTTAGAGGTCGTCGCCCCCCGCTGCTGAGGCGCTAAGTATCCGACTGCCTGGAGCGCTAAACCGGCTCCGATCGGTCAGGAGGGGACCGCGGGGAGTGAGCCGTGAATAGAGCGTCCTGCTGCCTTCTCGCCGGGTCCGAAAATAGCCGAGAGTTAAGCCTCTCCCCGCTGTGTCTTCGGCAAACTTCCGCAACGTCAGGATGGGCGGGCCTCTGGTCATGTGATTTATGACATGACATGACCAGAGGCCCGTCCCTCTTGAAGCGGCGAGTGGCTGACGAAGCCACGGCGGGGAGGGGCTTAACTCTCGGCTATTTTCGCTGGCCTTCGGGGCTGCTTCTAACGGGTCTCCGCAGCGGCGCTTGCGCAGGTGTTCAGCCGAGCTCGCGGATCTCCAGCCGGGGACCCATAACACTCGTGCACCCGGGGGGGGGGCGTGCATTGAATGAATTCATTCATCGCTGTTCACACGGGACGCGGGACCAGGGCTAACCGCCGTGCAGGTCCCCCGGGGGACGCCGCAAGTGTTCAGCCGAGCTCGGGGAACGATAGCCCGGCTTCATACACTCGTGCACCCGGGGGGGGGGCGTGCATTGAATGAATTCATTCATCGCTGTAGACCCGGGACGCGGGACCAGGGCTAACCGCCGTGCAGGTCCCCCGGGGGACGCCGCAAGTGTTCAGCCGAGCTCGGGGAACGATAGCCCGGCTTCATAACACTCGTGCACCCGGGGGGGAAAGTGCATTGATGAATTCATTCATCGCTGTAGACCCGGGACGCGGGGACCAGGGCTAACCGCCGTGCAGGTCCCCCGGGGGACGCCGCAAGTGTTCAGCCGAGCTCGGGGATCTCCAGCCGGGACCCATAACACTCGTGCACCCGGGGGAAAGTGCATTTAATGAATTCATTCATCGCTGTTCGCCGTGCAGCTCCCCTGGGGGCGGGGGGGGACGAGCAAGTGTTCAGCCCGAGCTCATAACACCCGTGCACACGGGGGGGGACGTGCAGGTATTTTTTTCCCCCAGCAGACGGGGGTCCCGGCCTTACACTCGGGGCAGCTCCCCGGGGGAATGTTAGAGGTCGTCGCCCCCGCTGCTGAGGCGCTAAAGTATCCGACTGCCTGGAGCGCTAAACCGGCTTCCGATCGGTCAGAGGGGACCGCGGGGAGTGAGCCGTGAATAGAGCGTCCTGCTGCCTTCTCGCCGGGTCCGAAAATAGCCGAGAGTTAAGCCTCTCCCCGCTGTGTCTTCGGCAAACTTCCGCAACGTCAGGATGGGCGGGCCTCTGGTCATGTGATTTATGACATGACATGACCAGAGGCCCGTCCCTCTTGAAGCGGCGAGTGGCTGACGAAGCCACGGCGGGGAGGGGCTTAACTCTCGGCTATTTTCGCTGGCCTTCGGGGCTGCTTCTAACGGGTCTCCGCAGCGGCGCTTGCGCAGGTGTTCAGCCGAGCTCGCGGATCTCCAGCCGGGACCCATAACACTCGTGCACCCGGGGGGGGGGCGTGCATTGAATGAATTCATTCATCGCTGTTCACACGGGACGCGGGACCAGGGCTAACCGCCGTGCAGGTCCCCCGGGGGACGCCGCAAGTGTTCAGCCGAGCTCGGGGAACGATAGCCCGGCTTCATAACAGTCGTGCACCCGGGGGGGGGGGCGTGCATTGAATGAATTCATTCATCGCTGTAGACCCGGGACGCGGGACCAGGGCTAACCGCCGCAAGTGTTCAGCCGAGCTCGGGGAACGATAGCCCGGCTTCATAACACTCGTGCACCCGGGGGGGGGGCGTGCATTGAATGAATTCATTCATCGCTGTAGACCCGGGACGCGGGACCAGGGCTAACCGCCGTGCAGGTCCCCCGGGGGACGCCGCAAGTGTTCAGCCGAGCTCGGGGGAACGATAGCCCGGCTTCATAACACTCGTGCACCCGGGGGGGGGGCGTGCATTGAATGAATTCATTCATCGCTGTAGACCCGGGACGCGGGGACCAGGGCTAACCGCCGTGCAGGTCCCCCGGGGGACGCCGCAAGTGTTCAGCCGAGCTCGCGGATCTCCAGCCGGGACCCATAACACTCGTGCACCCGGGGGGAAAGTGCATTTAATGAATTCATTCATCGCTGTTCCGCCGTGCAGCTCCCCGGGGGCGGGGGGGACGAGCAAGTGTTCAGCCCGAGCTCATAACACCCGTGCACACGGGGGGGACGTGCAGGTATTTTTTTCCCCCAGCAGCAGACGGGGGGTCCCGGCCTTACACTCGGGCAGCTCCCCGGGGAATGTTAGAGGTCGTCGCCCCCGCTGCTGAGGCGCTAAAGTATCCGACTGCCTGGAGCGCTAAACCGGCTCCGATCGGTCAGAGGGGACCGCGGGGAGTGAGCCGTGGAATAGAGCGTCTGCTGCCTTCTCGCCGGGTCGAAAATAGCCGAGAGTTAAGCCTCTCCCCGCTGTGTCTTCGGCAAACTTCCGCAACGTCAGGATGGGCGGGCCTCTGGTCATGTGATTTATGACATGACATGACCAGAGGCCCGTCCCTCTTGAAGCGGCGAGTGGCTGACGAAGCCACGGCGGGGAGGGGCTTAACTCTCGGCTATTTTCGCTGGCCTTCGGGGCTGCTTCTAACGGGTCTCCGCAGCGGCGCTTGCGCAGGTGTTCAGCCGAGCTCGCGGATCTCCAGCCGGGACCCATAACACTCGTGCACCGGGGGGGGGGGCGTGCATTGAATGAATTCATTCATCGCTGTTCACACGGGACGGCTGGGACCAGGGCTAACCGCCGTGCAGGTCCCCCGGGGGACGCCGCAAGTGTTCAGCCGAGCTCGGGGAACGATAGCCCGGCTTCATAACACTCGTGCACCCGGGGGGGGGGGCGTGCATTGAATGAATTCATTCATCGCTGTAGACCCGGGGACGCGGGACCAGGGCTAACCGCCGTGCAGGTCCCCCGGGGGACGCCGCAAGTGTTCAGCCGAGCTCGGGGAACGATAGCCCGGCTTCATAACAGTCGTGCACCCGGGGGGGGGGCGTGCATTGAATGAATTCATTCATCGCTGTAGACCCGGGACGCGGGACCAGGGCTAACCGCCGCAAGTGTTCAGGCCGAGCTCGGGGAACGATAGCCCGGCTTCATAACACTCGTGCACCCGGGGGGGGGGCGTGCATTGAATGAATTCATTCATCGCTGTAGACCCGGGACGCGGGACCAGGGCTAACCGCCGTGCAGGTCCCCCGGGGGACGCCGCAAGTGTTCAGCCGAGCTCGGGGAACGATAGCCCGGCTTCATAACACTCGTGCACCCGGGGGGGGGGCGTGCATTGAATGAATTCATTCATCGCTGTAGACCCGGGACGCGGGACCAGGGCTAACCGCCGTGCAGGTCCCCCGGGGGACGCCGCAAGTGTTCAGCCGAGCTCGCGGATCTCCAGCCGGGACCCATAACACTCGTGCACCCGGGGGGAAAGTGCATTTAATGAATTCATTCATCGCTGTTCCGCCGTGCAGCTCCCCGGGGGCGGGGGGGACGAGCAAGTGTTCAGCCCGAGCTCATAACACCCGTGCACACGGGGGGGGACGTGCAGGTATTTTTTTCCCCCAGCAGACGGGGGTCCCGGCCTTACACTCGGGCAGCTCCCCGGGGAATGTTAGAGGTCGTCGCCCCCCGCTGCTGAGGCGCTAAAGTATCCGACTGCCTGGAGCGCTAAACCGGCTCCGATCGGTCAGAGGGGACCGCGGGGAGTGAGCCGTGAATAGAGCGTCCTGCTGCCTTCTCGCCGGGTCCGAAAATAGCCGAGAGTTAAGCCTCTCCCCGCTGTGTCTTCGGCAAACTTCCGCAACGTCAGGATGGGCGGGCCTCTGGTCATGTGATTTATGACATGACATGACCAGAGGCCCGTCCCTCTTGAAGCGGCGAGTGGCTGACGAAGCCACGGCGGGGAGGGGCTTAACTCTCGGCTATTTTCGCTGGCCTTCGGGGCTGCTTCTAACGGGTCTCCGCAGCGGCGCTTGCGCAGGTGTTCAGCCGAGCTCGCGGATCTCCAGCCGGGACCCATAACACTCGTGCACCCGGGGGGGGGGCGTGCATTGAATGAATTCATTCATCGCTGTTCACACGGGACGCGGGACCAGGGCTAACCGCCGTGCAGGTCCCCCGGGGGACGCCGCAAGTGTTCAGCCGAGCTCGGGGAACGATAGCCCGGCTTCATAACACTCGTGCACCCGGGGGGGGGGCGTGCATTGAATGAATTCATTCATCGCTGTAGACCCGGGACGCGGGACCAGGGCTAACCGCCGTGCAGGTCCCCCGGGGGACGCCGCAAGTGTTCAGCCGAGCTCGGGGAACGATAGCCCGGCTTCATAACACTCGTGCACCCGGGGGGGAAAGTGCATTGAATGAATTCATTCATCGCTGTAGACCCGGGACGCGGGACCAGGGCTAACCGCCGTGCAGGTCCCCCGGGGGACGCCGCAAGTGTTCAGCCGAGCTCGGGGATCTCCAGCCGGGACCCATAACACTCGTGCACCCGGGGGGAAAGTGCATTTAATGAATTCATTCATCGCTGTTCCGCCGTGCAGCTCCCCGGGGGCGGGGGGGACGAGCAAGTGTTCAGCCCGAGCTCATAACACCCGTGCACACGGGGGGGGACGTGCAGGTATTTTTTTCCCCCAGCAGACGGGGGTCCCGGCCTTACACTCGGGCAGCTCCCCGGGGAATGTTAGAGGTCGTCGCCCCCGCTGCTGAGGCGCCTAAAGTATCCGACTGCCTGGAGCGCTAAACCGGCTCCGATCGGTCAGAGGGGACCGCGGGGAGTGAGCCGTGAATAGAGCGTCCTGCTGCCTTCTCGCCGGGTCCGAAAATAGCCGAGAGTTAAGCCTCTCCCCGCTGTGTCTTCGGCAAACTTCCGCAACGTCAGGATGGGCGGGCCTCTGGTCATGTGATTTATGACATGACATGACCAGAGGCCCGTCCCTCTTGAAGCGGCGAGTGGCTGACGAAGCCACGGCGGGGAGGGGCTTAACTCTCGGCTATTTTCGCTGGCCTTCGGGGCTGCTTCTAACGGGTCTCCGCAGCGGCGCTTGCGCAGGTGTTCAGCCGAGCTCGCGGATCTCCAGCCGGGACCCATAACACTCGTGCACCCGGGGGGGGGGCGTGCATTGAATGAATTCATTCATCGCTGTTCACACGGGACGCGGGACCAGGGCTAACCGCCGTGCAGGTCCCCCGGGGGACGCCGCAAGTGTTCAGCCGAGCTCGGGGAACGATAGCCCGGCTTCATAACACTCGTGCACCCGGGGGGGGGGGCGTGCATTGAATGAATTCATTCATCGCTGTAGACCCGGGACGCGGGACCAGGGCTAACCGCCGTGCAGGTCCCCCGGGGGACGCCGCAAGTGTTCAGCCGAGCTCGGGGAACGATAGCCCGGCTTCATAACAGTCGTGCACCCGGGGGGGGGGGCGTGCATTGAATGAATTCATTCATCGCTGTAGACCCGGGACGCGGGACCAGGGCTAACCGCCGCAAGTGTTCAGCCGAGCTCGGGGAACGATAGCCCGGCTTCATAACACTCGTGCACCCGGGGGGGGGGCGTGCATTGAATGAATTCATTCATCGCTGTAGACCCGGGACGCGGGACCAGGGCTAACCGCCGTGCAGGTCCCCCGGGGGACGCCGCAAGTGTTCAGCCGAGCTCGGGGAACGATAGCCCGGCTTCATAACACTCGTGCACCCGGGGGGGGGCGTGCATTGAATGAATTCATTCATCGCTGTAGACCCGGGACGCGGGACCAGGGCTAACCGCCGTGCAGGTCCCCCGGGGGACGCCGCAAGTGTTCAGCCGAGCTCGCGGATCTCCAGCCGGGACCCATAACACTCGTGCACCCGGGGGGAAAGTGCATTTAATGAATTCATTCATCGCTGTTCCGCCGTGCAGCTCCCCGGGGGCGGGGGGGACGAGCAAGTGTTCAGCCCGAGCTCATAACACCCGTGCACACGGGGGGGGACGTGCAGGTATTTTTTTCCCCCAGCAGACGGGGGTCCCGGCCTTACACTCGGGCAGCTCCCCGGGGAATGTTAGAGGTCGTCGCCCCCGCTGCTGAGGCGCTAAAGTATCCGACTGCCTGGAGCGCTAAACCGGCTCCGATCGGTCAGAGGGGACCGCGGGGAGTGAGCCGTGAATAGAGCGTCCTGCTGCCTTCTCGCCGGGTCCGAAAATAGCCGAGAGTTAAGCCTCTCCCCGCTGTGTCTTCGGCAAACTTCCGCAACGTCAGGATGGGCGGGCCTCTGGTCATGTGATTTATGACATGACATGACCAGAGGCCCGTCCCTCTTGAAGCGGCGAGTGGCTGACGAAGCCACGGCGGGGAGGGGCTTAACTCTCGGCTATTTTCGCTGGCCTTCGGGGCTGCTTCTAACGGGTCTCCGCAGCGGCGCTTGCGCAGGTGTTCAGCCGAGCTCGCGGATCTCCAGCCGGGACCCATAACACTCGTGCACCCGGGGGGGGGGCGTGCATTGAATGAATTCATTCATCGCTGTTCACACGGGACGCGGGACCAGGGCTAACCGCCGTGCAGGTCCCCCGGGGGACGCCGCAAGTGTTCAGCCGAGCTCGGGGAACGATAGCCCGGCTTCATAACACTCGTGCACCCGGGGGGGGGGCGTGCATTGAATGAATTCATTCATCGCTGTAGACCCGGGACGCGGGACCAGGGCTAACCGCCGTGCAGGTCCCCCGGGGGACGCCGCAAGTGTTCAGCCGAGCTCGGGGAACGATAGCCCGGCTTCATAACACTCGTGCACCCGGGGGGGAAAGTGCATTGAATGAATTCATTCATCGCTGTAGACCCGGGACGCGGGACCAGGGCTAACCGCCGTGCAGGTCCCCCGGGGGACGCCGCAAGTGTTCAGCCGAGCTCGGGGATCTCCAGCCGGGACCCATAACACTCGTGCACCCGGGGGGAAAGTGCATTTAATGAATTCATTCATCGCTGTTCCGCCGTGCAGCTCCCCGGGGGCGGGGGGGACGAGCAAGTGTTCAGCCCGAGCTCATAACACCCGTGCACACGGGGGGGGACGTGCAGGTATTTTTTTCCCCCAGCAGACGGGGGTCCCGGCCTTACACTCGGGCAGCTCCCCGGGGAATGTTAGAGGTCGTCGCCCCCGCTGCTGAGGCGCTAAAGTATCCGACTGCCTGGAGCGCTAAACCGGCTCCGATCGGTCAGAGGGGACCGCGGGGAGTGAGCCGTGAATAGAGCGTCCTGCTGCCTTCTCGCCGGGTCCGAAAATAGCCGAGAGTTAAGCCTCTCCCCGCTGTGTCTTCGGCAAACTTCCGCAACGTCAGGATGGGCGGGCCTCTGGTCATGTGATTTATGACATGACATGACCAGAGGCCCGTCCCTCTTGAAGCGGCGAGTGGCTGACGAAGCCACGGCGGGGAGGGGCTTAACTCTCGGCTATTTTCGCTGGCCTTCGGGGCTGCTTCTAACGGGTCTCCGCAGCGGCGCTTGCGCAGGTGTTCAGCCGAGCTCGCGGATCTCCAGCCGGGACCCATAACACTCGTGCACCCGGGGGGGGGGCGTGCATTGAATGAATTCATTCATCGCTGTTCACACGGGACGCGGGACCAGGGCTAACCGCCGTGCAGGTCCCCCGGGGGACGCCGCAAGTGTTCAGCCGAGCTCGGGGAACGATAGCCCGGCTTCATAACAGTCGTGCACCCGGGGGGGGGGCGTGCATTGAATGAATTCATTCATCGCTGTAGACCCGGGACGCGGGACCAGGGCTAACCGCCGCAAGTGTTCAGCCGAGCTCGGGGAACGATAGCCCGGCTTCATAACACTCGTGCACCCGGGGGGGGGGCGTGCATTGAATGAATTCATTCATCGCTGTAGACCCGGGACGCGGGACCAGGGCTAACCGCCGTGCAGGTCCCCCGGGGGACGCCGCAAGTGTTCAGCCGAGCTCGGGGAACGATAGCCCGGCTTCATAACACTCGTGCACCCGGGGGGGGGGCGTGCATTGAATGAATTCATTCATCGCTGTAGACCCGGGACGCGGGACCAGGGCTAACCGCCGTGCAGGTCCCCCGGGGGACGCCGCAAGTGTTCAGCCGAGCTCGCGGATCTCCAGCCGGGACCCATAACACTCGTGCACCCGGGGGGAAAGTGCATTTAATGAATTCATTCATCGCTGTTCCGCCGTGCAGCTCCCCGGGGGCGGGGGGGACGAGCAAGTGTTCAGCCCGAGCTCATAACACCCGTGCACACGGGGGGGGACGTGCAGGTATTTTTTTCCCCCAGCAGACGGGGGTCCCGGCCTTACACTCGGGCAGCTCCCCGGGGAATGTTAGAGGTCGTCGCCCCCGCTGCTGAGGCGCTAAAGTATCCGACTGCCTGGAGCGCTAAACCGGCTCCGATCGGTCAGAGGGGACCGCGGGGAGTGAGCCGTGAATAGAGCGTCCTGCTGCCTTCTCGCCGGGTCCGAAAATAGCCGAGAGTTAAGCCTCTCCCCGCTGTGTCTTCGGCAAACTTCCGCAACGTCAGGATGGGCGGGCCTCTGGTCATGTGATTTATGACATGACATGACCAGAGGCCCGTCCCTCTTGAAGCGGCGAGTGGCTGACGAAGCCACGGCGGGGAGGGGCTTAACTCTCGGCTATTTTCGCTGGCCTTCGGGGCTGCTTCTAACGGGTCTCCGCAGCGGCGCTTGCGCAGGTGTTCAGCCGAGCTCGCGGATCTCCAGCCGGGACCCATAACACTCGTGCACCCGGGGGGGGGGCGTGCATTGAATGAATTCATTCATCGCTGTTCACACGGGACGCGGGACCAGGGCTAACCGCCGTGCAGGTCCCCCGGGGGACGCCGCAAGTGTTCAGCCGAGCTCGGGGAACGATAGCCCGGCTTCATAACACTCGTGCACCCGGGGGGGGGGCGTGCATTGAATGAATTCATTCATCGCTGTAGACCCGGGACGCGGGACCAGGGCTAACCGCCGTGCAGGTCCCCCGGGGGACGCCGCAAGTGTTCAGCCGAGCTCGGGGAACGATAGCCCGGCTTCATAACAGTCGTGCACCCGGGGGGGGGGCGTGCATTGAATGAATTCATTCATCGCTGTAGACCCGGGACGCGGGACCAGGGCTAACCGCCGCAAGTGTTCAGCCGAGCTCGGGGAACGATAGCCCGGCTTCATAACACTCGTGCACCCGGGGGGGGGGCGTGCATTGAATGAATTCATTCATCGCTGTAGACCCGGGACGCGGGACCAGGGCTAACCGCCGTGCAGGTCCCCCGGGGGACGCCGCAAGTGTTCAGCCGAGCTCGGGGAACGATAGCCCGGCTTCATAACACTCGTGCACCCGGGGGGGGGGCGTGCATTGAATGAATTCATTCATCGCTGTAGACCCGGGACGCGGGACCAGGGCTAACCGCCGTGCAGGTCCCCCGGGGGACGCCGCAAGTGTTCAGCCGAGCTCGCGGATCTCCAGCCGGGACCCATAACACTCGTGCACCCGGGGGGAAAGTGCATTTAATGAATTCATTCATCGCTGTTCCGCCGTGCAGCTCCCCGGGGGCGGGGGGGACGAGCAAGTGTTCAGCCCGAGCTCATAACACCCGTGCACACGGGGGGGGACGTGCAGGTATTTTTTTCCCCCAGCAGACGGGGGTCCCGGCCTTACACTCGGGCAGCTCCCCGGGGAATGTTAGAGGTCGTCGCCCCCGCTGCTGAGGCGCTAAAGTATCCGACTGCCTGGAGCGCTAAACCGGCTCCGATCGGTCAGAGGGGACCGCGGGGAGTGAGCCGTGAATAGAGCGTCCTGCTGCCTTCTCGCCGGGTCCGAAAATAGCCGAGAGTTAAGCCTCTCCCCGCTGTGTCTTCGGCAAACTTCCGCAACGTCAGGATGGGCGGGCCTCTGGTCATGTGATTTATGACATGACATGACCAGAGGCCCGTCCCTCTTGAAGCGGCGAGTGGCTGACGAAGCCACGGCGGGGAGGGGCTTAACTCTCGGCTATTTTCGCTGGCCTTCGGGGCTGCTTCTAACGGGTCTCCGCAGCGGCGCTTGCGCAGGTGTTCAGCCGAGCTCGCGGATCTCCAGCCGGGACCCATAACACTCGTGCACCCGGGGGGGGGGCGTGCATTGAATGAATTCATTCATCGCTGTTCACACGGGACGCGGGACCAGGGCTAACCGCCGTGCAGGTCCCCCGGGGGACGCCGCAAGTGTTCAGCCGAGCTCGGGGAACGATAGCCCGGCTTCATAACACTCGTGCACCCGGGGGGGGGGCGTGCATTGAATGAATTCATTCATCGCTGTAGACCCGGGACGCGGGACCAGGGCTAACCGCCGTGCAGGTCCCCCGGGGGACGCCGCAAGTGTTCAGCCGAGCTCGGGGAGAATTCATTCATCGCTGTAGACCCGGGACGCGGGACCAGGGCTAACCGCCGTGCAGGTCCCCGCACTGGGCTTGTGTCCCAGGCATCCATCCCCCTGCCCTGGCCGCATCCATGGCCGGTTGAAAAGGATGGAGCGTCCCAAAGCCCAGCATCCGACTGGGATGCAAGTGCCGTCCCACGCCCGAGCTCGCGGAACTGCAACCCGGCCTCAGAACACTCGTGCACCCGGGGGGGACGTGCATTTAATTAATTCATTAATCGCTGTTCACCTGGGACGCGGGGCACCGGCGAACCGCCGTGCAGCTCCCCGCACTGGGCTTGTGTCCCAGCATCCATCCCCCTGCCCTGGCCGCATCCATGGCCGGTGAAAAGGATGGAGCGTCCCAAAGCCCAGCATCCGACTGGGATGCAAGTGCCGTCCCACGCCCGAGCTCGCGGGAACTGCAACCCGGCCTCAGAACACTCGTGCACCCGGGGGGGGACGTGCATTTAATTAATTCATTAATCGCTGTTCACCTGGGACGCGGGGCACCGGCGAACCGCCGTGCAGCTCCCCGCACTGGGCTTGTGTCCCAGGCATCCATCCCCCTGCCCTGGCCGCATCCATGGCCGGTGAAAAGGATGGAGCGTCCCAAAGCCCAGCATCCGACTGGGATGCAAGTGCCGTCCCACGCCCGAGCTCGCGGAACTGCAACCCGGCCTCAGAACACTCGTGCACCCGGGGGGGACGTGCATTTAAATTAATTCATTAATCGCTGTTCACCTGGGACGCGGGGCACCGGCGAACCGCCGTGCAGCTCCCCGCACTGGGCTTGTGTCCCAGGCATCCATCCCCCTGCCCTGGCCGCATCCATGGCCGGTGAAAAGGATGGAGCGTCCCAAAGCCCAGCATCCGACTGGGATGCAAGTGCCGTCCCACGCCCGAGCTCGCGGAACTGCAACCCGGCCTCAGAACACTACTCGTGCACCCGGGGGGGACGTGCATTTAATTAATTCATTAATCGCTGTTCACCTGGGACGCGGTGGCACCGGCGAACCGCCGTGCAGCTCCCCGCACTGGGCTTGTGTCCCAGGCATCCATCCCCCTGCCCTGGCCGCATCCATGGCCGGTGAAAAGGATGGAGCGTCCCAAAGCCCAGCATCCGACTGGGATGCAAGTGCCGTCCCACGCCCGAGCTCGCGGAACCTGCAACCCGGCCTCAGAACACTCGTGCACCCGGGGGGGACGTGCATTTAATTAATTCATTAATCGCTGTTCACCTGGGACGCGGGGCACCGGCGAACCGCCGTGCAGCTCCCCGCACTGGGCTTGTGTCCCAGGCATCCATCCCCCTGCCCTGGCCGCATCCATGGCCGGTGAAAAGGATGGAGCGTCCCAAAGCCCAGCATCCGACTGGGATGCAAGTGCCGTTCCACTCCCAAGCTCTCCCACTCTCCAGCTCTCCCACTCTCCAGCTCTCCCACTCTCCGTTGCAGGCACGCAGCTCCATCTGTGGCCCATCAAAACTAGTGTGACTCAGGGTTAGGGTTAGGGTCACACTCGTTTCCGTGCTAAAGGTCTTGTTTTGTAGCTCGCAGTAATACCTTTACAGGCATACCTTGATTCAATTGATACCACCTGTGGTTATTTAAATATTAAAAAAAAAAAAAAAAAAAAAAACTGAACGGGACGTTTTTTCGCCAAATGTAAACGAAACCTATTTAAGGTCGTTATTTAGTGTAGCAGTCGAATAAAAACTCGAGTGCGGTGTTGTTTTGTAGCTTGCAATCATACCTATCCAACGATACCTCGTATGAGGTGGTAGCTCCAGGGGTTATTGAAATATTAATTTTAATGTGATTCCCATTGAAACGTATAGGCGTTTTCACCAGAAAACGTAAAAAAACAGAAACGGAAAAAAGCTGAATTTTGTAGGAATCGCTCTAAAACCCTGGGCTCAGTTACAGGCTGTTAGTCTGATACTACAGCCCTTGGAATGGTGTTTCTACTCTGCTTGCATGGCTTCAAAATCCTTCCAAATGTACTTTTTCAAGGGGCCTGCAGTGCACTTAGAAGTGGCATTTAAGGACAGGGGCAGCGTCGGAACCGAAAGGCCCAGCAACCTGTGCTTTTCCACCACTTATCTGCATGTCCTACAGGTACTCTGTAGCAATTTTCAGCCACCTACCACATTCGCTGATTCTTTGAGAGCCTGCCAAAATTGTTACAAATGACCCATAGGCTTAAAGCAGCGGTCGCCTTAGTTGAATGGGAAAAAAGCTGAATTTTGTAGAATCGCTCTAAAAACCCTGGGCTCAGTTACAGGCTGTTAGTCTGATACTACAGCCCCTTGGAATGGTGTTTCTACCTGCTTGCATGGCTTCAAAATCCTTCCAAATGTACTTTTTCAAGGGGCCTGCAGTGCACTTAGAAGTGGCATTTAAAGGACAGGGGGCAGCGTCGGAACCGAAAGGCCCAGCAACCTGTGCTTTTCCACCACTTATCTGCATGTCCTACAGGTACTCTGTAGCAATTTTCAGCCACCTACCACATTCGCTGATTCTTTGAGAGCCTGCCAAAATTGTTACAAATGACCCATAGGCTTAAAGCAGCGGTCGCCTTAGTTGAATGGGAAAAAGCTGAATTTTGTAGGAATCGCTCTAAAAACCCTGGGCTCAGTTACAGGCTGTTAGTCTGATACTACAGCCCTTGGAATGGTGTTTCTACCTGCTTGCATGGCTTCAAAATCCTTCCAAATGTACTTTTTCAAGGGGCCTGCAGTGCACTTAGAAGTGGCATTTAAGGACAGGGGCAGCGTCGGAACCGAAAGGGCCCAGCAACCTGTGCTTTTCCACCACTTATCTGCATGTCCTACAGGTACTCTGTAGCAATTTTCAGCCCCCTACCACATTCGCTGATTCTTTGAGAGCCTGCCAAAATTGGCTTAAAAACTCATTAAAATGTACTTTTTCAAGTATTTGAATGGTTGCCGACTCCAATTTCTAGGGCTGCTGCCATCTACTGGTGGAAAATATTTATGACACCGGGATGCAAATGCTGTTACTCTTATTTGAATTGCTCAAAAAAATCCGATTTCTGCGGGAATTCTTCTAAAAACACTGCAGGGGACGAAGCAAGTGTTCAGCCCGAGCTCGCGGATCTCCAGCCCGGGACCCATAACACTCGTGCACCCGGGGGGGAAAGTGCATTGAATGAATTCATTCATCGCTGTTCACACGGGACGCGGGACCAGGGCTAACCGCCGTGCAGGTCCCCCCCGGGGGACGCCGCAAGTGTTCAGCCGAGCTCGGGGACGATAGCCCGGCTTCATAACAGTCGTGCACCCGGGGGTGGGGGGCGTGCATTGAATGAATTCATTCATCGCTGTAGACCCGGGACGCGGGCCAGGGCTAACCGCCGCAAGTGTTCAGCCGAGCTCGGGGAACGATAGCCCGGCTTCATAACACTCGTGCACCCGGGGGGGGGGCGTGCATTGAATGAATTCATTCATCGCTGTAGACCCGGGACGCGGGACCAGGGCTAACCGCCGTGCAGGTCCCCCGGGGGACGCCGCAAGTGTTCAGCCGAGCTCGGGGAACGATAGCCCGGCTTCATAACACTCGTGCACCCGGGGGGGGGGGCGGTGCATTGAATGAATTCATTCATCGCTGTAGACCCGGGGACGCGGGACCAGGGCTAACCGCCGTGCAGGTCCCCCGGGGGACGCGCAAAGTGTTCAGCCGAGCTCGCGGATCTCCAGCCGGGACCCATAACACTCGTGCACCCGGGGGGGAAAGTGCATTTAATGAATTCATTCATCGCTGTTCCGCCGTGCAGCTCCCCGGGGGCGGGGGGGACGAGCAAGTGTTCAGCCCGAGCTCATAACACCCGTGCACACGGGGGGGGACGTGCAGGTATTTTTTTCCCCCAGCAGACGGGGGTCCCGCCTTACACTCGGGCAGCTCCCCGGGGAATGTTAGAGGTCGTCGCCCCCCGCTGCTGAGGCGCTAAAGTATCCGACTGCCTGGAGCGCTAAACCGGCTCCGATCGGTCAGAGGGGACCCGCGGGGAGTGAGCCGTGAATAGAGCGTCCTGCTGCCTTCTCGCCGGGTCCGAAAATAGCCGAGAGTTAAGCCTCTCCCCCGCTGTGTCTTCGGCAAACTTCCGCAACGTCAGGATGGGCGGGCCTCTGGTCATGTGATTTATGACATGACATGACCAGAGGCCCGTCCCCTCTTGAAGCGGCGAGTGGCTGACGAAGCCACGGCGGGGAGGGGCTTAACTCTCGGCTATTTTCGCTGGCCTTCGGGGCTGCTTCTAACGGGTCTCCGCAGCGGCGCTTGCGCAGGTGTTCAGCCGAGCTCGCGGATCTCCAGCCGGGACCCATAACACTCGTGCACCCGGGGGGGGGGGCGTGCATTGAATGAATTCATTCATCGCTGTTCACTGATAGGTCGGGGACGCGGGACCAGGGCTAAACCGCCGTGCAGGTCCCCCCGGGGGACGCCGCAAGTGTTCAGCCGAGCTCGGGGAACGATTAGCCCGGCTTCATAACACTCGTGCACCCGGGGGGGGGGGGCGTGCATTGAATGAATTCATTCATCGCTGTAGACCCGGGACGCGGGACCAGGGCTAACCGCCGTGCAGGTCCCCCGGGGGACGCCGCAAGTGTTCAGCCGAGCTCGGGGAACGATAGCCCGGCTTCATAACACTCGTGCAACCCGGGGGGGAAAGTGCATTGAATGAATTCATTCATCGCTGTAGACCCGGACGCGGGACCAGGGCTAACCGCCGTGCAGGTCCCCCGGGGGACGCCGCAAGTGTTCAGCCGAGCTCGGGGATCTCCAGCCGGGACCCATAACACTCGTGCACCCCGGGGGGAAAGTGCATTTAATGAATTCATTCATCGCTGTTCCGCCGTGCAGCTCCCCGGGGGCGGGGGGGGACGAGCAAGTGTTCAGCCCGAGCTCATAACACCCGTGCACACGGGGGGGGACCGTGCAGGTATTTTTTTTCCCCCAGCAGACGGGGGTCCCGGCCTTACACTCGGGCAGCTCCCCGGGGAATGTTAGAGGTCGTCGCCCCGCTGCTGAGGCGCTAAAGTATCCGACTGCCTGGAGCGCTAAACCGGCTCCGATCGGTCAGAGGGGACCGCGGGGAGTGAGCCCGTGAATAGAGCGTCCTGCTGCCTTCTCGCCGGGTCCGAAAATAGCCGAGAGTTAAGCCTCTCCCCGCTGTGTCTTCGGCAAACTTCCGCAACGTCAGGATGGGCGGGCCTCTGGTCATGTGATTTATGACATGACATGACCAGAGGCCCGTCCCTCTTGAAAGCGGCGAGTGGCTGACGAAGCCACGGCGGGGAGGGGCTTAACTCTCGGCTATTTTCGCTGGCCTTCGGGGCTGCTTCTAACGGGTCTCCGCAGCGGCGCTTGCGCAGGTGTTCAGCCGAGCTCGCGGATCTCCAGCCGGGACCCATAACACTCGTGCACCCGGGGGGGGGGGCGTGCATTGAATGAATTCATTCATCGCTGTTCACACGGGAGCGGGGGGACCAGGGCTAACCGCCGTGCAGGTCCCCCGGGGGACGCCGCAAGTGTTCAGCCGAGCTCGGGGGAACGATAGCCCGGCTTCATAACAGTCGTGCACCCGGGGGGGGGGCGTGCATTGAATGAATTCATTCATCGCTGTAGACCCGGGACGGCGGGACCAGGGCTAACCGGGGGGGGGGGAGTTGCAAGTGTTCAGCCGAGCTCGGGGAACGATAGCCCGGCTTCATAACACTCGTGCACCCGGGGGGGGGGCGTGCATTGAATGAATTCATTCATCGCTGTAGACCCGGGGACGCGGGGACCAGGGCTAACCGCCGTGCAGGTCCCCCGGGGGACGCCGCAAGTGTTCAGCCGAGCTCGGGGAACGATAGCCCGGCTTCATAACACTCGTGCACCCGGGGGGGGGCGTGCATTGAATGAATTCATTCATCGCTGTAGACCCGGGACGCGGGACCAGGGCTAACCGCCGTGCAGGTCCCCCGGGGACGCCGCAAGTGTTCAGCCGAGCTCGCGGATCTCCAGCCGGGACCCATAACACTCGTGCACCCGGGGGGAAAGTGCATTTAATGAATTCATTCATCGCTGTTCCGCCGTGCAGCTCCCCGGGGCGGGGGGGACGGAGCCAAGTGTTCAGCCCGAGCTCATAACACCCGTGCACACGGGGGGGGACGTGCAGGTATTTTTTTCCCCCAGCAGACGGGGGTCCCGGCCTTACACTCGGGCAGCTCCCCGGGGAATGTTAGAGGTCGTCGCCCCCGCTGCTGAGGCGCTAAAGTATCCGACTGCCTGGAGCGCTAAACCGGCTCCGATCGGTCAGAGGGGACCGCGGGGAGTGAGCCGTGAATAGAGCGTCCTGCTGCCTTCTCGCCGGGTCCGAAATAGCCGAGAGTTAAGCCTCTCCCCCGCTGTGTCTTCGGCAAACTTCCGCAACGTCAGGATGGGCGGGCCTCTGGTCATGTGATTTATGACATGACATGACCAGAGGCCCGTCCCTCTTGAAGCGGCGAGTGGCTGACGAAGCCACGGCGGGGAGGGGCTTAACTCTCGGCTATTTTCGCTGGCCTTCGGGGCTGCTTCTAACGGGTCTCCGCAGCGGCGCTTGCGCAGGTGTTCAGCCGAGCTCGCGGATCTCCAGCCGGGACCCATAAACACTCGTGCACCCGGGGGGGGGGGCGTGCATTGAATGAATTCATTCATCGCTGTTCACACGGGACGCGGGACCAGGGCTACCCGCCCGTGCAGGTCCCCCGGGGACGCCGCAAGTGTTCAGCCGAGCTCGGGGACGATAGCCCGGCTTCATAACACTCGTGCACCCGGGGGGGGGGCGTGCATTGAATGAATTCATTCATCGCTGTAGACCCGGGACGCGGGACCAGGGCTAACCGCGTGCAGGTCCCCCGGGGGACGCCGCAAGTGTTCAGCCGAGCTCGGGGAACGATAGCCCGGCTTCATAACAGTCGTGCACCCGGGGGGGGGGCGTGCATTGAATGAAATTCATTCATCGCTGTAGACCCGGGACGCGGGACCAGGGCTAACCGCCGCAAGTGTTCAGCCGAGCTCGGGGAACGATAGCCCGGCTTCATAACACTCGTGCACCCGGGGGGGGGGCGTGCATTGAATGAATTCATTCATCGCTGTAGACCCGGGACGCGGGACCAGGGCTAACCGCCGTGCAGGTCCCCGGGGGACGCCGCAAGTGTTCAGCCGAGCTCGGGGAACGATAGCCCGGCTTCATAACACTCGTGCACCCGGGGGGGGGGGCGTGCATTGAATGAATTCCTTCAGTCGCTGTAGACCCGGGACGCGGGACCAGGGCTAACCGCCGTGCAGGTCCCCCGGGGACGCCGCAAGTGTCAGCCGAGCTCGCGGATCTCCAGCCGGGACCCATAACACTCGTGCACCCGGGGGGAAAGGGCATTTAATGAATTCATTCATCGCTGTTCCGCCGTGCAGCTCCCCGGGGGCGGGGGGGACGAGCAAGTGTTCAGCCCGAGCTCATAACACCCGTGCACACGGGGGGGGACGTGCAGGTATTTTTTTCCCCCAGCAGACGGGGGTCCCGGCCTTACACTCGGGCAGCTCCCCGGGGAATGTTAGAGGTCGTCGCCCCCGCTGCTGAGGCGCTAAAGTATCCGACTGCCTGGAGCGCTAAACCGGCTCCGATCGGTCAGAGGGGAGCCGCGGGGAGTGAGCCGTGAATAGAGCGTCCTGCTGCCTTCTCGCCGGGTCCGAAAATAGCCGAGAGTTAAGCCTCTCCCCGCTGTGTCTTCGGCAAACTTTCCGCAACGTCAGGATGGCGGGCCTCTGGTCATGTGATTTATGACATGACATGACCAGAGGCCCGTCCCTCTTGAAGCGGCGAGTGGCTGACGAAGCCACGGCGGGGAGGGGCTTAACTCTCGGCTATTTTCGCTGGCCTTCGGGGCTGCTTCTAACGGGTCTCCGCAGCGGCGCTTGCGCAGGTGTTCAGCCGAGCTCGCGGATCTCCAGCCGGGACCATAACACTCGTGCACCCGGGGGGGGGGCGTGCATTGAATGAATTCATTCATCGCTGTTCACACGGGACGCGGGACCAGGGCTAACCGCCGTGCAGGTCCCCCGGGGGACGCCGCAAGTGTTTCAGCCGAGCTCGGGGAACGATAGCCCGGCTTCATAACACTCGTGCACCCGGGGGGGGGGCGTGCATTGATGAATTCATTCATCGCTGTAGACCCGGGACGCGGGACCAGGGCTAACCGCCGTGCAGGTCCCCCGGGGGACGCCGCAAGTGTTCAGCCGAGCTCGGGGAACGATAGCCCGGCTTCATAACACTCGTGCACCGGGGGGGAAAGTGCATTGAATGAATTCATTCATCGCTGTAGACCCGGGACGCGGGACCAGGGCTAACCGCCGTGCAGGTCCCCGCACTGGGCTTGTGTCCCAGGCATCCATCCCCCTGCCCTGGCCGCATCCATGGCCGGTGAAAAGGATGGAGCGTCCCAAAGCCCAGCATCCGACTGGGATGCAAGTGCCGTCCCACGCCCGAGCTCGCGGAACTGCAACCCGGCCTCAGAACACTCGTGCACCCGGGGGGGACGTGCATTTAATTAATTCATTAATCGCTGTTCACCTGGGACGCGGGGGGCACCGGCGAACCGCCGTGCAGCTCCCCGCACTGGGCTTGTGTCCCAGGCATCCATCCCCCTGCCCTGGCCGCATCCATGGACGGTGAAAAGGATGGAGCGTCCCCAAAGCCCAGCATCCGACTGGGATGCAAGTGCCGTCCCACGCCCGAGCTCGCGGAACTGCAACCCGGCCTCAGAACACTCGTGCACCCGGGGGGGGACGTGCATTTAATTAATTCATTAATCGCTGTTCACCTGGGACGCGGGGCACCGGCGAACCGCCGTGCAGCTCCCCGCACTGGGCTTGTGTCCCAGGCATCCATCCCCCTGCCCTGGCCGCATCCATGGCCGGTGAAAAGGATGGAGCGTCCCAAAGCCCAGCATCCGACTGGGATGCAAGTGCCGTCCCACGCCCGAGCTCGCGGAACTGCAACCCGGCCTCAGAACACTCGTGCACCCCTGGGGGGACGTGCATTTAATTAATTCATTAATCGCTGTTCACCTGGGACGCGGGGCACCGGCGAACCGCCGTGCAGCTCCCCGCACTGGGCTTGTGTCCCAGGCATCCATCCCCCTGCCCTGGCCGCATCCATGGCCGGTGAAAAGGATGGAGCGTCCCAAAGCCCAGCATCCGACTGGGATGCAAGTGCCGTCCCACGCCCGAGCTCGCGGAACTGCAACCCGGCCTCAGAACACTCGTGCACCCGGGGGGGACGTGCATTTAATTAATTCATTAATCGCTGTTCACCTGGGACGCGGGGGCACCGGCGAACCGCCGTGCAGCTCCCCGCACTGGGCTTGTGTCCCAGGCATCCATCCCCCTGCCCTGGCCGCATCCATGGCCGGTGAAAAGGATGGAGCGTCCCAAAGCCCAGCATCCGACTGGGATGCAAGTGCCGTCCCACGCCCGAGCTCGCGGAACTGCAACCCGGCCTCAGAACACTCGTGCACCCGGGGGGGACGTGCATTTAATTAATTCATTAATCGCTGTTCACCTGGGACGCGGGGCACCGGCGAACCGCCGTGCAGCTCCCCGCACTGGGCTTGTGTCCCAGGCATCCATCCCCCTGCCCTGGCCGCATCCATGGCCGGTGAAAAGGATGGAGCGTCCCAAAGCCCAGCATCCGACTGGGATGCAAGTGCCGTTCCACTCCCAAGCTCTCCCACTCCCAGCTCTCCCACTCTCCAGCTCTCCCACTCTCCGTTGCAGGCACGCAGCTCCATCTGTGGCCCATCAAAACTAGTGTGACTCAGGGTTAGGGTTAGGGTTAGGGTTAGGGTTAGGGTTAGGGTTAGGGTTAGGGTTAGGGTTAGGGTTAGGGTTAGGGTTAGGGTTAGGGTTAGGGTTAGGGTTAGGGTTAGGGTCACACTCGTTTCCGTGCTAAAGGTCTTGTTTTGTAGCTCGCAGTAATACCTTTACAGGCATACCTTGATTCAATTGATACCACCTGTGGTTATTTAAATATTAAAAAAAAAAAAAAAAAAAAAAAACCTGAACGGGACGTTTTTTCGCCAAATGTAAACGAAACCTATTTAAGGTCGTTATTTAGTGTAGCAGTCGAATAAAAACTCGAGTGCGGTGTTGTTTTGTAGCTTGCAATCATACCTATCCAACGATACCTCGTATGAGGTGGTAGCTCCAGGGGTTATTGAAATATTAATTTTAATGTGATTCCCATTGAAACGTATAGGCGTTTTCACCAGAAAACGTAAAAAACAGAAACGGAAAAAAGCTGAATTTTGTAGGAATCGCTCTAAAAACCCTGGGCTCAGTTACAGGCTGTTAGTCTGATACTACAGCCCTTGGAATGGTGTTTCTACCTGCTTGCATGGCTTCAAAATCCTTCCAAATGTACTTTTTCAAGGGGCCTGCAGTGCACTTAGAAGTGGCATTTAAGGACAGGGGCAGCGTCGGAACCGAAAGGCCCAGCAACCTGTGCTTTTCCACCACTTATCTGCATGTCCTACAGGTACTCTGTAGCAATTTTCAGCCACCTACCACATTCGCTGATTCTTTGAGAGCCTGCCAAAATTGTTACAAATGACCCATAGGCTTAAAGCAGCGGTCGCCTTAGTTGAATGGGAAAAAAGCTGAATTTTGTAGGAATCGCTCTAAAAACCCTGGGCTCAGTTACAGGCTGTTAGTCTGATACTACAGCCCTTGGAATGGTGTTTCTACCTGCTTGCATGGCTTCAAAATCCTTCCAAATGTACTTTTTCAAGGGGCCTGCAGTGCACTTAGAAGTGGCATTTAAGGACAGGGGCAGCGTCGGAACCGAAAGGCCCAGCAACCTGTGCTTTTCCACCACTTATCTGCATGTCCTACAGGTACTCTGTAGCAATTTTCAGCCACCTACCACATTCGCTGATTCTTTGAGAGCCTGCCAAAATTGTTACAAATGACCCATAGGCTTAAAGCAGCGGTCGCCTTAGTTGAATGGGAAAAAAGCTGAATTTTGTAGGAATCGCTCTAAAAACCCTGGGCTCAGTTACAGGCTGTTAGTCTGATACTACAGCCCTTGGAATGGTGTTTCTACCTGCTTGCATGGCTTCAAAATCCTTCCAAATGTACTTTTTCAAGGGGCCTGCAGTGCACTTAGAAGTGGCATTTAAGGACAGGGGCAGCGTCGGAACCGAAAGGCCAGCAACCTGTGCTTTTCCACCACTTATCTGCATGTCCTACAGGTACTCTGTAGCAATTTTCAGCCCCCTACCACATTCGCTGATTCTTTGAGAGCCTGCCAAAATTGGCTTAAAAACTCATTAAAATGTACTTTTTCAAGTATTTGAATGGTTGCCGACTCCAATTCTAGGGGCTGCTGCCATCTACTGGTGGAAAATATTTATGACACCGGGGATGCAAATGCTGTTACTCTTATTTGAATTGCTCAAAAAAATCCGATTTCTGCGGGAATTCTTCTAAAAACACTGCAGGGGACGAGCAAGTGTTCAGCCCGAGCTCGCGGATCTCCAGCCGGGACCCATAACACTCGTGCACCCGGGGGGGAAAGTGCATTGAATGAATTCATTCATCGCTGTTCACACGGGACGCGGGACCAGGGCTAACCGCCGTGCAGGTCCCCCGGGGGACGCCGCAAGTGTTCAGCCGAGCTCGGGGAACGATAGCCCGGCTTCATAACAGTCGTGCACCCGGGGGGGGGGCGTGCATTGAATGAATTCATTCATCGCTGTAGACCCGGGACGCGGGACCAGGGCTAACCGCCGCAAGTGTTCAGCCGAGCTCGGGGAACGATAGCCCGGCTTCATAACACTCGTGCACCCGGGGGGGGGGCGTGCATTGAATGAATTCATTCATCGCTGTAGACCCGGGACGCGGGACCAGGGCTAACCGCCGTGCAGGTCCCCCGGGGGACGCCGCAAGTGTTCAGCCGAGCTCGGGGAACGATAGCCCGGCTTCATAACACTCGTGCACCCGGGGGGGGGGCGTGCATTGAATGAATTCATTCATCGCTGTAGACCCGGGACGCGGGACCAGGGCTAACCGCCGTGCAGGTCCCCCGGGGGACGCCGCAAGTGTTCAGCCGAGCTCGCGGATCTCCAGCCGGGACCCATAACACTCGTGCACCCGGGGGGAAAGTGCATTTAATGAATTCATTCATCGCTGTTCCGCCGTGCAGCTCCCCGGGGGCGGGGGGGACGAGCAAGTGTTCAGCCCGAGCTCATAACACCCGTGCACACGGGGGGGGACGTGCAGGTATTTTTTTCCCCCAGCAGACGGGGGTCCCGGCCTTACACTCGGGCAGCTCCCCGGGGAATGTTAGAGGTCGTCGCCCCCGCTGCTGAGGCGCTAAAGTATCCGACTGCCTGGAGCGCTAAACCGGCTCCGATCGGTCAGAGGGGACCGCGGGGAGTGAGCCGTGAATAGAGCGTCCTGCTGCCTTCTCGCCGGGTCCGAAAATAGCCGAGAGTTAAGCCTCTCCCCGCTGTGTCTTCGGCAAACTTCCGCAACGTCAGGATGGGCGGGCCTCTGGTCATGTGATTTATGACATGACATGACCAGAGGCCCGTCCCTCTTGAAGCGGCGAGTGGCTGACGAAGCCACGGCGGGGAGGGGCTTAACTCTCGGCTATTTTCGCTGGCCTTCGGGGCTGCTTCTAACGGGTCTCCGCAGCGGCGCTTGCGCAGGTGTTCAGCCGAGCTCGCGGATCTCCAGCCGGGACCCATAACACTCGTGCACCCGGGGGGGGGGCGTGCATTGAATGAATTCATTCATCGCTGTTCACACGGGACGCGGGACCAGGGCTAACCGCCGTGCAGGTCCCCCGGGGGACGCCGCAAGTGTTCAGCCGAGCTCGGGGAACGATAGCCCGGCTTCATAACACTCGTGCACCCGGGGGGGGGGCGTGCATTGAATGAATTCATTCATCGCTGTAGACCCGGGACGCGGGACCAGGGCTAACCGCCGTGCAGGTCCCCCGGGGGACGCCGCAAGTGTTCAGCCGAGCTCGGGGAACGATAGCCCGGCTTCATAACACTCGTGCACCCGGGGGGGAAAGTGCATTGAATGAATTCATTCATCGCTGTAGACCCGGGACGCGGGACCAGGGCTAACCGCCGTGCAGGTCCCCCGGGGGACGCCGCAAGTGTTCAGCCGAGCTCGGGGATCTCCAGCCGGGACCCATAACACTCGTGCACCCGGGGGGAAAGTGCATTTAATGAATTCATTCATCGCTGTTCCGCCGTGCAGCTCCCCGGGGGCGGGGGGGACGAGCAAGTGTTCAGCCCGAGCTCATAACACCCGTGCACACGGGGGGGGACGTGCAGGTATTTTTTTCCCCCAGCAGACGGGGGTCCCGGCCTTACACTCGGGCAGCTCCCCGGGGAATGTTAGAGGTCGTCGCCCCCGCTGCTGAGGCGCTAAAGTATCCGACTGCCTGGAGCGCTAAACCGGCTCCGATCGGTCAGAGGGGACCGCGGGGAGTGAGCCGTGAATAGAGCGTCCTGCTGCCTTCTCGCCGGGTCCGAAAATAGCCGAGAGTTAAGCCTCTCCCCGCTGTGTCTTCGGCAAACTTCCGCAACGTCAGGATGGGCGGGCCTCTGGTCATGTGATTTATGACATGACATGACCAGAGGCCCGTCCCTCTTGAAGCGGCGAGTGGCTGACGAAGCCACGGCGGGGAGGGGCTTAACTCTCGGCTATTTTCGCTGGCCTTCGGGGCTGCTTCTAACGGGTCTCCGCAGCGGCGCTTGCGCAGGTGTTCAGCCGAGCTCGCGGATCTCCAGCCGGGACCCATAACACTCGTGCACCCGGGGGGGGGGCGTGCATTGAATGAATTCATTCATCGCTGTTCACACGGGACGCGGGACCAGGGCTAACCGCCGTGCAGGTCCCCCGGGGGACGCCGCAAGTGTTCAGCCGAGCTCGGGGAACGATAGCCCGGCTTCATAACACTCGTGCACCCGGGGGGGGGGCGTGCATTGAATGAATTCATTCATCGCTGTAGACCCGGGACGCGGGACCAGGGCTAACCGCCGTGCAGGTCCCCCGGGGGACGCCGCAAGTGTTCAGCCGAGCTCGGGGAACGATAGCCCGGCTTCATAACAGTCGTGCACCCGGGGGGGGGGGCGTGCATTGAATGAATTCATTCATCGCTGTAGACCCGGGACGCGGGACCAGGGCTAACCGCCGCAAGTGTTCAGCCGAGCTCGGGGAACGATAGCCCGGCTTCATAACACTCGTGCACCCGGGGGGGGGGCGTGCATTGAATGAATTCATTCATCGCTGTTCACACGGGACGCGGGGACCAGGGCTAACCGCCGTGCAGGTCCCCCGGGGGACGCCGCAAGTGTTCAGCCGAGCTCGGGGAACGATAGCCCGGCTTCATAACACTCGTGCACCCGGGGGGGGGGCGTGCATTGAATGAATTCATTCATCGCTGTAGACCCGGGACGCGGGACCAGGGCTAACCGCCGTGCAGGTCCCCCGGGGGACGCCGCAAGTGTTCAGCCGAGCTCGCGGATCTCCAGCCGGGACCCATAACACTCGTGCACCCGGGGGGAAAGTGCATTTAATGAATTCATTCATCGCTGTTCCGCCGTGCAGCTCCCCGGGGGCGGGGGGGACGAGCAAGTGTTCAGCCCGAGCTCATAACACCCGTGCACACGGGGGGGGACGTGCAGGTATTTTTTTCCCCCAGCAGACGGGGGTCCCGGCCTTACACTCGGGCAGCTCCCCGGGGAATGTTAGAGGTCGTCGCCCCCGCTGCTGAGGCGCTAAAGTATCCGACTGCCTGGAGCGCTAAACCGGCTCCGATCGGTCAGAGGGGACCGCGGGGAGTGAGCCGTGAATAGAGCGTCCTGCTGCCTTCTCGCCGGGTCCGAAAATAGCCGAGAGTTAAGCCTCTCCCCGCTGTGTCTTCGGCAAACTTCCGCAACGTCAGGATGGGCGGGCCTCTGGTCATGTGATTTATGACATGACATGACCAGAGGCCCGTCCCTCTTGAAGCGGCGAGTGGCTGACGAAGCCACGGCGGGGAGGGGCTTAACTCTCGGCTATTTTCGCTGGCCTTCGGGGCTGCTTCTAACGGGTCTCCGCAGCGGCGCTTGCGCAGGTGTTCAGCCGAGCTCGCGGATCTCCAGCCGGGACCCATAACACTCGTGCACCCGGGGGGGGGGCGTGCATTGAATGAATTCATTCATCGCTGTTCACACGGGACGCGGGACCAGGGCTAACCGCCGTGCAGGTCCCCCGGGGGACGCCGCAAGTGTTCAGCCGAGCTCGGGGAACGATAGCCCGGCTTCATAACACTCGTGCACCCGGGGGGGGGGGCGTGCATTGAATGAATTCATTCATCGCTGTAGACCCGGGACGCGGGACCAGGGCTAACCGCCGTGCAGGTCCCCCGGGGGACGCCGCAAGTGTTCAGCCGAGCTCGGGGAACGATAGCCCGGCTTCATAACACTCGTGCACCCGGGGGGGAAAGTGCATTGAATGAATTCATTCATCGCTGTAGACCCGGGACGCGGGACCAGGGCTAACCGCCGTGCAGGTCCCCGCACTGGGCTTGTGTCCCAGGCATCCATCCCCCTGCCCTGGCCGCATCCATGGCCGGTGAAAAGGATGGAGCGTCCCAAAGCCCAGCATCCGACTGGGATGCAAGTGCCGTCCCACGCCCGAGC
Source organism: Acipenser ruthenus (assembly GCF_902713425.1). Classification (NCBI taxonomy): domain Eukaryota; kingdom Metazoa; phylum Chordata; class Actinopteri; order Acipenseriformes; family Acipenseridae; genus Acipenser; species Acipenser ruthenus. The sequence continues at coordinate 16,256 of NW_026708491.1, read as the reverse complement.
TCGCGGAACTGCAACCCGGCCTCAGAACACTCGTGCACCCGGGGGGGACGTGCATTTAATTAATTCATTAATCGCTGTTCACCTGGGACGCGGGGCACCGGCGAACCGCCGTGCAGCTCCCCGCACTGGGCTTGTGTCCCAGGCATCCATCCCCCTGCCCTGGCCGCATCCATGGCCGGTGAAAAGGATGGAGCGTCCCAAAGCCCAGCATCCGACTGGGATGCAAGTGCCGTCCCACGCCCGAGCTCGCGGAACTGCAACCCGGCCTCAGAACACTCGTGCACCCGGGGGGGACGTGCATTTAATTAATTCATTAATCGCTGTTCACCTGGGACGCGGGGCACCGGCGAACCGCCGTGCAGCTCCCCGCACTGGGCTTGTGTCCCAGGCATCCATCCCCCTGCCCTGGCCGCATCCATGGCCGGTGAAAAGGATGGAGCGTCCCAAAGCCCAGCATCCGACTGGGATGCAAGTGCCGTCCCACGCCCGAGCTCGCGGAACTGCAACCCGGCCTCAGAACACTCGTGCACCCGGGGGGGACGTGCATTTAATTAATTCATTAATCGCTGTTCACCTGGGACGCGGGGCACCGGCGAACCGCCGTGCAGCTCCCCGCACTGGGCTTGTGTCCCAGGCATCCATCCCCCTGCCCTGGCCGCATCCATGGCCGGTGAAAAGGATGGAGCGTCCCAAAGCCCAGCATCCGACTGGGATGCAAGTGCCGTCCCACGCCCGAGCTCGCGGAACTGCAACCCGGCCTCAGAACACTCGTGCACCCGGGGGGGACGTGCATTTAATTAATTCATTAATCGCTGTTCACCTGGGACGCGGGGCACCGGCGAACCGCCGTGCAGCTCCCCGCACTGGGCTTGTGTCCCAGGCATCCATCCCCCTGCCCTGGCCGCATCCATGGCCGGTGAAAAGGATGGAGCGTCCCAAAGCCCAGCATCCGACTGGGATGCAAGTGCCGTCCCACGCCCGAGCTCGCGGAACTGCAACCCGGCCTCAGAACACTCGTGCACCCGGGGGGGACGTGCATTTAATTAATTCATTAATCGCTGTTCACCTGGGACGCGGGGCACCGGCGAACCGCCGTGCAGCTCCCCGCACTGGGCTTGTGTCCCAGGCATCCATCCCCCTGCCCTGGCCGCATCCATGGCCGGTGAAAAGGATGGAGCGTCCCAAAGCCCAGCATCCGACTGGGATGCAAGTGCCGTTCCACTCCCAAGCTCTCCCACTCTCCAGCTCTCCCACTCTCCAGCTCTCCCACTCTCCGTTGCAGGCACGCAGCTCCATCTGTGGCCCATCAAAACTAGTGTGACTCAGGGTTAGGGTTAGGGTCACACTCGTTTCCGTGCTAAAGGTCTTGTTTTGTAGCTCGCAGTAATACCTTTACAGGCATACCTTGATTCAATTGATACCACCTGTGGTTATTTAAATATTAAAAAAAAAAAAAAAAAAAAAAAACCTGAACGGGACGTTTTTTCGCCAAATGTAAACGAAACCTATTTAAGGTCGTTATTTAGTGTAGCAGTCGAATAAAAACTCGAGTGCGGTGTTGTTTTGTAGCTTGCAATCATACCTATCCAACGATACCTCGTATGAGGTGGTAGCTCCAGGGGTTATTGAAATATTAATTTTAATGTGATTCCCATTGAAACGTATAGGCGTTTTCACCAGAAAACGTAAAAAACAGAAACGGAAAAAAGCTGAATTTTGTAGGAATCGCTCTAAAAACCCTGGGCTCAGTTACAGGCTGTTAGTCTGATACTACAGCCCTTGGAATGGTGTTTCTACCTGCTTGCATGGCTTCAAAATCCTTCCAAATGTACTTTTTCAAGGGGCCTGCAGTGCACTTAGAAGTGGCATTTAAGGACAGGGGCAGCGTCGGAACCGAAAGGCCCAGCAACCTGTGCTTTTCCACCACTTATCTGCATGTCCTACAGGTACTCTGTAGCAATTTTCAGCCACCTACCACATTCGCTGATTCTTTGAGAGCCTGCCAAAATTGTTACAAATGACCCATAGGCTTAAAGCAGCGGTCGCCTTAGTTGAATGGGAAAAAAGCTGAATTTTGTAGGAATCGCTCTAAAAACCCTGGGCTCAGTTACAGGCTGTTAGTCTGATACTACAGCCCTTGGAATGGTGTTTCTACCTGCTTGCATGGCTTCAAAATCCTTCCAAATGTACTTTTTCAAGGGGCCTGCAGTGCACTTAGAAGTGGCATTTAAGGACAGGGGCAGCGTCGGAACCGAAAGGCCCAGCAACCTGTGCTTTTCCACCACTTATCTGCATGTCCTACAGGTACTCTGTAGCAATTTTCAGCCACCTACCACATTCGCTGATTCTTTGAGAGCCTGCCAAAATTGTTACAAATGACCCATAGGCTTAAAGCAGCGGTCGCCTTAGTTGAATGGGAAAAAAGCTGAATTTTGTAGGAATCGCTCTAAAAACCCTGGGCTCAGTTACAGGCTGTTAGTCTGATACTACAGCCCTTGGAATGGTGTTTCTACCTGCTTGCATGGCTTCAAAATCCTTCCAAATGTACTTTTTCAAGGGGCCTGCAGTGCACTTAGAAGTGGCATTTAAGGACAGGGGCAGCGTCGGAACCGAAAGGCCCAGCAACCTGTGCTTTTCCACCACTTATCTGCATGTCCTACAGGTACTCTGTAGCAATTTTCAGCCCCCTACCACATTCGCTGATTCTTTGAGAGCCTGCCAAAATTGGCTTAAAAACTCATTAAAATGTACTTTTTCAAGTATTTGAATGGTTGCCGACTCCAATTCTAGGGGCTGCTGCCATCTACTGGTGGAAAATATTTATGACACCGGGGATGCAAATGCTGTTACTCTTATTTGAATTGCTCAAAAAAATCCGATTTCTGCGGGAATTCTTCTAAAAACACTGCAGGGGACGAGCAAGTGTTCAGCCCGAGCTCGCGGATCTCCAGCCGGGACCCATAACACTCGTGCACCCGGGGGGGAAAGTGCATTGAATGAATTCATTCATCGCTGTTCACACGGGACGCGGGACCAGGGCTAACCGCCGTGCAGGTCCCCCGGGGGACGCCGCAAGTGTTCAGCCGAGCTCGGGGAACGATAGCCCGGCTTCATAACAGTCGTGCACCCGGGGGGGGGGCGTGCATTGAATGAATTCATTCATCGCTGTAGACCCGGGACGCGGGACCAGGGCTAACCGCCGCAAGTGTTCAGCCGAGCTCGGGGAACGATAGCCCGGCTTCATAACACTCGTGCACCCGGGGGGGAAAGTGCATTGAATGAATTCATTCATCGCTGTAGACCCGGGACGCGGGACCAGGGCTAACCGCCGTGCAGGTCCCCCGGGGGACGCCGCAAGTGTTCAGCCGAGCTCGGGGATCTCCAGCCGGGACCCATAACACTCGTGCACCCGGGGGGAAAGTGCATTTAATGAATTCATTCATCGCTGTTCCGCCGTGCAGCTCCCCGGGGGCGGGGGGGGACGAGCAAGTGTTCAGCCCGAGCTCATAACACCCGTGCACACGGGGGGGGACGTGCAGGTATTTTTTTCCCCCAGCAGACGGGGGTCCCGGCCTTACACTCGGGCAGCTCCCCGGGGAATGTTAGAGGTCGTCGCCCCCGCTGCTGAGGCGCTAAAGTATCCGACTGCCTGGAGCGCTAAACCGGCTCCGATCGGTCAGAGGGGACCGCGGGGAGTGAGCCGTGAATAGAGCGTCCTGCTGCCTTCTCGCCGGGTCCGAAAATAGCCGAGAGTTAAGCCTCTCCCCGCTGTGTCTTCGGCAAACTTCCGCAACGTCAGGATGGGCGGGCCTCTGGTCATGTGATTTATGACATGACATGACCAGAGGCCCGTCCCTCTTGAAGCGGCGAGTGGCTGACGAAGCCACGGCGGGGAGGGGCTTAACTCTCGGCTATTTTCGCTGGCCTTCGGGGCTGCTTCTAACGGGTCTCCGCAGCGGCGCTTGCGCAGGTGTTCAGCCGAGCTCGCGGATCTCCAGCCGGGACCCATAACACTCGTGCACCCGGGGGGGGGGCGTGCATTGAATGAATTCATTCATCGCTGTTCACACGGGACGCGGGACCAGGGCTAACCGCCGTGCAGGTCCCCCGGGGGACGCCGCAAGTGTTCAGCCGAGCTCGGGGAACGATAGCCCGGCTTCATAACACTCGTGCACCCGGGGGGGGGGGCGTGCATTGAATGAATTCATTCATCGCTGTAGACCCGGGACGCGGGACCAGGGCTAACCGCCGTGCAGGTCCCCCGGGGGACGCCGCAAGTGTTCAGCCGAGCTCGGGGAACGATAGCCCGGCTTCATAACACTCGTGCACCCGGGGGGGAAAGTGCATTGAATGAATTCATTCATCGCTGTAGACCCGGGACGCGGGACCAGGGCTAACCGCCGTGCAGGTCCCCGCACTGGGCTTGTGTCCCAGGCATCCATCCCCCTGCCCTGGCCGCATCCATGGCCGGTGAAAAGGATGGAGCGTCCCAAAGCCCAGCATCCGACTGGGATGCAAGTGCCGTCCCACGCCCGAGCTCGCGGAACTGCAACCCGGCCTCAGAACACTCGTGCACCCGGGGGGGACGTGCATTTAATTAATTCATTAATCGCTGTTCACCTGGGACGCGGGGCACCGGCGAACCGCCGTGCAGCTCCCCGCACTGGGCTTGTGTCCCAGGCATCCATCCCCCTGCCCTGGCCGCATCCATGGCCGGTGAAAAGGATGGAGCGTCCCAAAGCCCAGCATCCGACTGGGATGCAAGTGCCGTCCCACGCCCGAGCTCGCGGAACTGCAACCCGGCCTCAGAACACTCGTGCACCCGGGGGGGACGTGCATTTAATTAATTCATTAATCGCTGTTCACCTGGGACGCGGGGCACCGGCGAACCGCCGTGCAGCTCCCCGCACTGGGCTTGTGTCCCAGGCATCCATCCCCCTGCCCTGGCCGCATCCATGGCCGGTGAAAAGGATGGAGCGTCCCAAAGCCCAGCATCCGACTGGGATGCAAGTGCCGTCCCACGCCCGAGCTCGCGGAACTGCAACCCGGCCTCAGAACACTCGTGCACCCGGGGGGGACGTGCATTTAATTAATTCATTAATCGCTGTTCACCTGGGACGCGGGGCACCGGCGAACCGCCGTGCAGCTCCCCGCACTGGGCTTGTGTCCCAGGCATCCATCCCCCTGCCCTGGCCGCATCCATGGCCGGTGAAAAGGATGGAGCGTCCCAAAGCCCAGCATCCGACTGGGATGCAAGTGCCGTCCCACGCCCGAGCTCGCGGAACTGCAACCCGGCCTCAGAACACTCGTGCACCCGGGGGGGACGTGCATTTAATTAATTCATTAATCGCTGTTCACCTGGGACGCGGGGCACCGGCGAACCGCCGTGCAGCTCCCCGCACTGGGCTTGTGTCCCAGGCATCCATCCCCCTGCCCTGGCCGCATCCATGGCCGGTGAAAAGGATGGAGCGTCCCAAAGCCCAGCATCCGACTGGGATGCAAGTGCCGTCCCACGCCCGAGCTCGCGGAACTGCAACCCGGCCTCAGAACACTCGTGCACCCGGGGGGGACGTGCATTTAATTAATTCATTAATCGCTGTTCACCTGGGACGCGGGGCACCGGCGAACCGCCGTGCAGCTCCCCGCACTGGGCTTGTGTCCCAGGCATCCATCCCCCTGCCCTGGCCGCATCCATGGCCGGTGAAAAGGATGGAGCGTCCCAAAGCCCAGCATCCGACTGGGATGCAAGTGCCGTTCCACTCCCAAGCTCTCCCACTCTCCAGCTCTCCCACTCTCCAGCTCTCCCACTCTCCGTTGCAGGCACGCAGCTCCATCTGTGGCCCATCAAAACTAGTGTGACTCAGGGTTAGGGTTAGGGTCACACTCGTTTCCGTGCTAAAGGTCTTGTTTTGTAGCTCGCAGTAATACCTTTACAGGCATACCTTGATTCAATTGATACCACCTGTGGTTATTTAAATATTAAAAAAAAAAAAAAAAAAAAAAAACCTGAACGGGACGTTTTTTCGCCAAATGTAAACGAAACCTATTTAAGGTCGTTATTTAGTGTAGCAGTCGAATAAAAACTCGAGTGCGGTGTTGTTTTGTAGCTTGCAATCATACCTATCCAACGATACCTCGTATGAGGTGGTAGCTCCAGGGGTTATTGAAATATTAATTTTAATGTGATTCCCATTGAAACGTATAGGCGTTTTCACCAGAAAACGTAAAAAACAGAAACGGAAAAAAGCTGAATTTTGTAGGAATCGCTCTAAAAACCCTGGGCTCAGTTACAGGCTGTTAGTCTGATACTACAGCCCTTGGAATGGTGTTTCTACCTGCTTGCATGGCTTCAAAATCCTTCCAAATGTACTTTTTCAAGGGGCCTGCAGTGCACTTAGAAGTGGCATTTAAGGACAGGGGCAGCGTCGGAACCGAAAGGCCCAGCAACCTGTGCTTTTCCACCACTTATCTGCATGTCCTACAGGTACTCTGTAGCAATTTTCAGCCACCTACCACATTCGCTGATTCTTTGAGAGCCTGCCAAAATTGTTACAAATGACCCATAGGCTTAAAGCAGCGGTCGCCTTAGTTGAATGGGAAAAAAGCTGAATTTTGTAGGAATCGCTCTAAAAACCCTGGGCTCAGTTACAGGCTGTTAGTCTGATACTACAGCCCTTGGAATGGTGTTTCTACCTGCTTGCATGGCTTCAAAATCCTTCCAAATGTACTTTTTCAAGGGGCCTGCAGTGCACTTAGAAGTGGCATTTAAGGACAGGGGCAGCGTCGGAACCGAAAGGCCCAGCAACCTGTGCTTTTCCACCACTTATCTGCATGTCCTACAGGTACTCTGTAGCAATTTTCAGCCACCTACCACATTCGCTGATTCTTTGAGAGCCTGCCAAAATTGTTACAAATGACCCATAGGCTTAAAGCAGCGGTCGCCTTAGTTGAATGGGAAAAAAGCTGAATTTTGTAGGAATCGCTCTAAAAACCCTGGGCTCAGTTACAGGCTGTTAGTCTGATACTACAGCCCTTGGAATGGTGTTTCTACCTGCTTGCATGGCTTCAAAATCCTTCCAAATGTACTTTTTCAAGGGGCCTGCAGTGCACTTAGAAGTGGCATTTAAGGACAGGGGCAGCGTCGGAACCGAAAGGCCCAGCAACCTGTGCTTTTCCACCACTTATCTGCATGTCCTACAGGTACTCTGTAGCAATTTTCAGCCCCCTACCACATTCGCTGATTCTTTGAGAGCCTGCCAAAATTGGCTTAAAAACTCATTAAAATTTACTTTTTCAAGTATTTGAATGGTTGCCGACTCCAATTCTAGGGGCTGCTGCCATCTACTGGTGGAAAATATTTATGACACCGGGGATGCAAATGCTGTTACTCTTATTTGAATTGCTCAAAAAAATCCGATTTCTGCGGGAATTCTTCTAAAAACACTGCAGGGGACGAGCAAGTGTTCAGCCCGAGCTCGCGGATCTCCAGCCGGGACCCATAACACTCGTGCACCCGGGGGGGAAAGTGCATTGAATGAATTCATTCATCGCTGTTCACACGGGACGCGGGACCAGGGCTAACCGCCGTGCAGGTCCCCCGGGGGACGCCGCAAGTGTTCAGCCGAGCTCGGGGAACGATAGCCCGGCTTCATAACAGTCGTGCACCCGGGGGGGGGGCGTGCATTGAATGAATTCATTCATCGCTGTAGACCCGGGACGCGGGACCAGGGCTAACCGCCGCAAGTGTTCAGCCGAGCTCGGGGAACGATAGCCCGGCTTCATAACACTCGTGCACCCGGGGGGGGGGCGTGCATTGAATGAATTCATTCATCGCTGTAGACCCGGGACGCGGGACCAGGGCTAACCGCCGTGCAGGTCCCCCGGGGGACGCCGCAAGTGTTCAGCCGAGCTCGGGGAACGATAGCCCGGCTTCATAACACTCGTGCACCCGGGGGGGGGGCGTGCATTGAATGAATTCATTCATCGCTGTAGACCCGGGACGCGGGACCAGGGCTAACCGCCGTGCAGGTCCCCCGGGGGACGCCGCAAGTGTTCAGCCGAGCTCGCGGATCTCCAGCCGGGACCCATAACACTCGTGCACCCGGGGGGAAAGTGCATTTAATGAATTCATTCATCGCTGTTCCGCCGTGCAGCTCCCCGGGGGCGGGGGGGACGAGCAAGTGTTCAGCCCGAGCTCATAACACCCGTGCACACGGGGGGGGACGTGCAGGTATTTTTTTCCCCCAGCAGACGGGGGTCCCGGCCTTACACTCGGGCAGCTCCCCGGGGAATGTTAGAGGTCGTCGCCCCCGCTGCTGAGGCGCTAAAGTATCCGACTGCCTGGAGCGCTAAACCGGCTCCGATCGGTCAGAGGGGACCGCGGGGAGTGAGCCGTGAATAGAGCGTCCTGCTGCCTTCTCGCCGGGTCCGAAAATAGCCGAGAGTTAAGCCTCTCCCCGCTGTGTCTTCGGCAAACTTCCGCAACGTCAGGATGGGCGGGCCTCTGGTCATGTGATTTATGACATGACATGACCAGAGGCCCGTCCCTCTTGAAGCGGCGAGTGGCTGACGAAGCCACGGCGGGGAGGGGCTTAACTCTCGGCTATTTTCGCTGGCCTTCGGGGCTGCTTCTAACGGGTCTCCGCAGCGGCGCTTGCGCAGGTGTTCAGCCGAGCTCGCGGATCTCCAGCCGGGACCCATAACACTCGTGCACCCGGGGGGGGGGCGTGCATTGAATGAATTCATTCATCGCTGTTCACACGGGACGCGGGACCAGGGCTAACCGCCGTGCAGGTCCCCCGGGGGACGCCGCAAGTGTTCAGCCGAGCTCGGGGAACGATAGCCCGGCTTCATAACACTCGTGCACCCGGGGGGGGGGCGTGCATTGAATGAATTCATTCATCGCTGTAGACCCGGGACGCGGGACCAGGGCTAACCGCCGTGCAGGTCCCCCGGGGGACGCCGCAAGTGTTCAGCCGAGCTCGGGGAACGATAGCCCGGCTTCATAACACTCGTGCACCCGGGGGGGAAAGTGCATTGAATGAATTCATTCATCGCTGTAGACCCGGGACGCGGGACCAGGGCTAACCGCCGTGCAGGTCCCCCGGGGGACGCCGCAAGTGTTCAGCCGAGCTCGGGGATCTCCAGCCGGGACCCATAACACTCGTGCACCCGGGGGGAAAGTGCATTTAATGAATTCATTCATCGCTGTTCCGCCGTGCAGCTCCCCGGGGGCGGGGGGGACGAGCAAGTGTTCAGCCCGAGCTCATAACACCCGTGCACACGGGGGGGGACGTGCAGGTATTTTTTTCCCCCAGCAGACGGGGGTCCCGGCCTTACACTCGGGCAGCTCCCCGGGGAATGTTAGAGGTCGTCGCCCCCGCTGCTGAGGCGCTAAAGTATCCGACTGCCTGGAGCGCTAAACCGGCTCCGATCGGTCAGAGGGGACCGCGGGGAGTGAGCCGTGAATAGAGCGTCCTGCTGCCTTCTCGCCGGGTCCGAAAATAGCCGAGAGTTAAGCCTCTCCCCGCTGTGTCTTCGGCAAACTTCCGCAACGTCAGGATGGGCGGGCCTCTGGTCATGTGATTTATGACATGACATGACCAGAGGCCCGTCCCTCTTGAAGCGGCGAGTGGCTGACGAAGCCACGGCGGGGAGGGGCTTAACTCTCGGCTATTTTCGCTGGCCTTCGGGGCTGCTTCTAACGGGTCTCCGCAGCGGCGCTTGCGCAGGTGTTCAGCCGAGCTCGCGGATCTCCAGCCGGGACCCATAACACTCGTGCACCCGGGGGGGGGGCGTGCATTGAATGAATTCATTCATCGCTGTTCACACGGGACGCGGGGACCAGGGCTAACCGCCGTGCAGGTCCCCCGGGGGACGCCGCAAGTGTTCAGCCGAGCTCGGGGAACGATAGCCCGGCTTCATAACAGTCGTGCACCCGGGGGGGGGGGCGTGCATTGAATGAATTCATTCATCGCTGTAGACCCGGGACGCGGGACCAGGGCTAACCGCCGCAAGTGTTCAGCCGAGCTCGGGGAACGATAGCCCGGCTTCATAACACTCGTGCACCCGGGGGGGGGGCGTGCATTGAATGAATTCATTCATCGCTGTAGACCCGGGACGCGGGACCAGGGCTAACCGCCGTGCAGGTCCCCCGGGGGACGCCGCAAGTGTTCAGCCGAGCTCGGGGAACGATAGCCCGGCTTCATAACACTCGTGCACCCGGGGGGGGGGCGTGCATTGAATGAATTCATTCATCGCTGTAGACCCGGGACGCGGGACCAGGGCTAACCGCCGTGCAGGTCCCCCGGGGGACGCCGCAAGTGTTCAGCCGAGCTCGCGGATCTCCAGCCGGGACCCATAACACTCGTGCACCCGGGGGGAAAGTGCATTTAATGAATTCATTCATCGCTGTTCCGCCGTGCAGCTCCCCGGGGGCGGGGGGGACGAGCAAGTGTTCAGCCCGAGCTCATAACACCCGTGCACACGGGGGGGGACGTGCAGGTATTTTTTTCCCCCAGCAGACGGGGGTCCCGGCCTTACACTCGGGCAGCTCCCCGGGGAATGTTAGAGGTCGTCGCCCCCGCTGCTGAGGCGCTAAAGTATCCGACTGCCTGGAGCGCTAAACCGGCTCCGATCGGTCAGAGGGGACCGCGGGGAGTGAGCCGTGAATAGAGCGTCCTGCTGCCTTCTCGCCGGGTCCGAAAATAGCCGAGAGTTAAGCCTCTCCCCGCTGTGTCTTCGGCAAACTTCCGCAACGTCAGGATGGGCGGGCCTCTGGTCATGTGATTTATGACATGACATGACCAGAGGCCCGTCCCTCTTGAAGCGGCGAGTGGCTGACGAAGCCACGGCGGGGAGGGGCTTAACTCTCGGCTATTTTCGCTGGCCTTCGGGGCTGCTTCTAACGGGTCTCCGCAGCGGCGCTTGCGCAGGTGTTCAGCCGAGCTCGCGGATCTCCAGCCGGGACCCATAACACTCGTGCACCCGGGGGGGGGGCGTGCATTGAATGAATTCATTCATCGCTGTTCACACGGGACGCGGGACCAGGGCTAACCGCCGTGCAGGTCCCCCGGGGGACGCCGCAAGTGTTCAGCCGAGCTCGGGGAACGATAGCCCGGCTTCATAACACTCGTGCACCCGGGGGGGGGGCGTGCATTGAATGAATTCATTCATCGCTGTAGACCCGGGACGCGGGACCAGGGCTAACCGCCGTGCAGGTCCCCCGGGGGACGCCGCAAGTGTTCAGCCGAGCTCGGGGAACGATAGCCCGGCTTCATAACAGTCGTGCACCCGGGGGGGGGGCGTGCATTGAATGAATTCATTCATCGCTGTAGACCCGGGACGCGGGACCAGGGCTAACCGCCGCAAGTGTTCAGCCGAGCTCGGGGAACGATAGCCCGGCTTCATAACACTCGTGCACCCGGGGGGGGGGCGTGCATTGAATGAATTCATTCATCGCTGTAGACCCGGGACGCGGGACCAGGGCTAACCGCCGTGCAGGTCCCCCGGGGGACGCCGCAAGTGTTCAGCCGAGCTCGGGGAACGATAGCCCGGCTTCATAACACTCGTGCACCCGGGGGGGGGGCGTGCATTGAATGAATTCATTCATCGCTGTAGACCCGGGACGCGGGACCAGGGCTAACCGCCGTGCAGGTCCCCCGGGGGACGCCGCAAGTGTTCAGCCGAGCTCGCGGATCTCCAGCCGGGACCCATAACACTCGTGCACCCGGGGGGAAAGTGCATTTAATGAATTCATTCATCGCTGTTCCGCCGTGCAGCTCCCCGGGGGCGGGGGGGGGACGAGCAAGTGTTCAGCCCGAGCTCATAACACCCGTGCACACGGGGGGGGACGTGCAGGTATTTTTTTCCCCCAGCAGACGGGGGTCCCGGCCTTACACTCGGGCAGCTCCCCGGGGAATGTTAGAGGTCGTCGCCCCCGCTGCTGAGGCGCTAAAGTATCCGACTGCCTGGAGCGCTAAACCGGCTCCGATCGGTCAGAGGGGACCGCGGGGAGTGAGCCGTGAATAGAGCGTCCTGCTGCCTTCTCGCCGGGTCCGAAAATAGCCGAGAGTTAAGCCTCTCCCCGCTGTGTCTTCGGCAAACTTCCGCAACGTCAGGATGGGCGGGCCTCTGGTCATGTGATTTATGACATGACATGACCAGAGGCCCGTCCCTCTTGAAGCGGCGAGTGGCTGACGAAGCCACGGCGGGGAGGGGCTTAACTCTCGGCTATTTTCGCTGGCCTTCGGGGCTGCTTCTAACGGGTCTCCGCAGCGGCGCTTGCGCAGGTGTTCAGCCGAGCTCGCGGATCTCCAGCCGGGACCCATAACACTCGTGCACCCGGGGGGGGGGCGTGCATTGAATGAATTCATTCATCGCTGTTCACACGGGACGCGGGACCAGGGCTAACCGCCGTGCAGGTCCCCCGGGGGACGCCGCAAGTGTTCAGCCGAGCTCGGGGAACGATAGCCCGGCTTCATAACACTCGTGCACCCGGGGGGGGGGCGTGCATTGAATGAATTCATTCATCGCTGTAGACCCGGGACGCGGGGGGACCAGGGCTAACCGCCGTGCAGGTCCCCCGGGGGGACGCCGCAAGTGTTCAGCCGAGCTCGGGGAACGATAGCCCGGCTTCATAACACTCGTGCACCCGGGGGGGCGAAAGTGCATTGAATGAATTCATTCATCGCTGTAGACCCGGGACGCGGGACCAGGGCTAACCGCCGTGCAGGTCCCCGCACTGGGGCTTGTGTCCCAGGCATCCATCCCCCTGCCCTGGCCGCATCCATGGCCGGTGAAAAGGATGGAGCGTCCCAAAGCCCAGCATCCGACTGGGATGCAAGTGCCGTCCCACGCCCGAGCTCGCGGAACTGCAACCCGGCCTCAGAACACTCGTGCACCCGGGGGGGACGTGCATTTAATTAATTCATTAATCGCTGTTCACCTGGGACGCGGGGGGCACCGGCGAACCGCCGTGCAGCTCCCCGCACTGGGCTTGTGTCCCAGGCATCCATCCCCCTGCCCTGGCCGCATCCATGGCCGGTGAAAAGGATGGAGCGTCCCAAAGCCCAGCATCCGACTGGGATGCAAGTGCCGTCCCACGCCCGAGCTCGCGGAACTGCAACCCGGCCTCAGAACACTCGTGCACCCGGGGGGGACGTGCATTTAATTAATTCATTAATCGCTGTTCACCTGGGACGCGGGGGCACCGGCGAACCGCCGTGCAGCTCCCCGCACTGGGCTTGTGTCCCAGGCATCCATCCCCCTGCCCTGGCCGCATCCATGGCCGGTGAAAAGGATGGAGCGTCCCAAAGCCCAGCATCCGACTGGGATGCAAGTGCCGTCCCCGCCCGAGCTCGCGGAACTGCAACCCGGCCTCAGAACACTCGTGCACCCGGGGGGGACGTGCATTTAATTAATTCATTAATCGCTGTTCACCTGGGACGCGGGGGCACCGGCGAACCGCCGTGCAGCTCCCCGCACTGGGCTTGTGTCCCAGGCATCCATCCCCCTGCCCTGGCCGCATCCATGGCCGGTGAAAAGGATGGAGCGTCCCAAAGCCCAGCATCCGACTGGGATGCAAGTGCCGTCCCACGCCCGAGCTCGCGGAACTGCAACCCGGCCTCAGAACACTCGTGCACCCGGGGGGGACGTGCATTTAATTAATTCATTAATCGCTGTTCACCTGGGACGCGGGGGCACCGGCGAACCGCCGTGCAGCTCCCCGCACTGGGCTTGTGTCCCAGGCATCCATCCCCCTGCCCTGGCCGCATCCATGGCCGGTGAAAAGGATGGAGCGTCCCAAAGCCCAGCATCCGACTGGGATGCAAGTGCCGTCCCACGCCCGAGCTCGCGGAACTGCAACCCTGGCCTCAGAACACTCGTGCACCCGGGGGGGACGTGCATTTAATTAATTCATTAATCGCTGTTCACCTGGGACGCGGGGGGCACCGGCGAACCGCCGTGCAGCTCCCCGCACTGGGCTTGTGTCCCAGGCATCCATCCCCCTGCCCTGGCCGCATCCATGGCCGGTGAGAAAGGATGGAGCGTCCCAAAGCCCAGCATCCGACTGGGATGCAAGTGCCGTTCCACTCCCAAGCTCTCCCACTCTCCAGCTCTCCACTCTCCAGCTCTCCCACTCTCCGTTGCAGGCACGCAGCTCCATCTGTGGCCCATCAAAACTAGTGTGACTCAGGGTTAGGGTTAGGGTCACACTCGTTTCCGTGCTAAAGGTCTTGTTTTGTAGCTCGCAGTAATACCTTTACAGGCATACCTTGATTCAATTGATACCACCTGTGGTTATTTAAATATTAAAAAAAAAAAAAAAAAAAAAAAACCTGAACGGGACGTTTTTTCGCCAAATGTAAACGAAACCTATTTAAGGTCGTTATTTAGTGTAGCAGTCGAATAAAAACTCGAGTGCGGTGTTGTTTTGTAGCTTGCAATCATACCTATCCAACGATACCTCGTATGAGGTGGTAGCTCCAGGGGTTATTGAAATATTAATTTTAATGTGATTCCCATTGAAACGTATAGGCGTTTTCACCAGAAAACGTAAAAAACAGAAACGGAAAAAAAAAGCTGAATTTTGTAGGAATCGCTCTAAAAACCCTGGCTCAGCAGTTTACAGGCTGTTAGTCTGATACTACAGCCCTTGGAATGGTGTTTCTACCTGCTTGCATGGCTTCAAAATCCTTCCAAATGTACTTTTTCAAGGGGCCTGCAGTGCACTTAGAAGTGGCATTTAAGGACAGGGGCAGCGTCGGAACCGAAAGGCCCAGCAACCTGTGCTTTTCCACCACTTATCTGCATGTCCTACAGGTACTCTGTAGCAATTTTCAGCCACCTACCACATTCGCTGATTCTTTGAGAGCCTGCCAAAATTGTTACAAATGACCCATAGGCTTAAAGCAGCGGTCGCCTTAGTTGAATGGGAAAAAAGCTGAATTTTGTAGGAATCGCTCTAAAAACCCTGGGCTCAGTTACAGGCTGTTAGTCTGATACTACAGCCCTTGGAATGGTGTTTCTACCTGCTTGCATGGCTTCAAAATCCTTCCAAATGTACTTTTTCAAGGGGCCTGCAGTGCACTTAGAAGTGGCATTTAAGGACAGGGGCAGCGTCGGAACCGAAAGGCCCAGCAACCTGTGCTTTTCCACCACTTATCTGCATGTCCTACAGGTACTCTGTAGCAATTTTCAGCCACCTACCACATTCGCTGATTCTTTGAGAGCCTGCCAAAATTGTTACAAATGACCCATAGGCTTAAAGCAGCGGTCGCCTTAGTTGAATGGGAAAAAAGCTGAATTTTGTAGGAATCGCTCTAAAAACCCTGGGCTCAGTTACAGGCTGTTAGTCTGATACTACAGCCCTTGGAATGGTGTTTCTACCTGCTTGCATGGCTTCAAAATCCTTCCAAATGTACTTTTTCAAGGGGCCTGCAGTGCACTTAGAAGTGGCATTTAAGGACAGGGGCAGCGTCGGAACCGAAAGGCCCAGCAACCTGTGCTTTTCCACCACTTATCTGCATGTCCTACAGGTACTCTGTAGCAATTTTCAGCCCCCTACCACATTCGCTGATTCTTTGAGAGCCTGCCAAAATTGGCTTAAAAACTCATTAAAATGTACTTTTTCAAGTATTTGAATGGTTGCCGACTCCAATTCTAGGGGCTGCTGCCATCTACTGGTGGAAAATATTTATGACACCGTGGATGCAAATGCTGTTACTCTTATTTGAATTGCTCAAAAAAATCCGATTTCTGCGGGAATTCTTCTAAAAACACTGCAGGGGACGAGCAAGTGTTCAGCCCGAGCTCGCGGATCTCCAGCCGGGACCCATAACACTCGTGCACCCGGGGGGGGGCGTGCATTGAATGAATTCATTCATCGCTGTTCACACGGGACGCGGGACCAGGGCTAACCGCCGTGCAGGTCCCCCGGGGGACGCCGCAAGTGTTCAGCCGAGCTCGGGGAACGATAGCCCGGCTTCATAACACTCGTGCACCCGGGGGGGGGGCGTGCATTGAATGAATTCATTCATCGCTGTAGACCCGGGACGCGGGACCAGGGCTAACCGCCGCAAGTGTTCAGCCGAGCTCGGGGAACGATAGCCCGGCTTCATAACACTCGTGCACCCGGGGGGGGGGCGTGCATTGAATGAATTCATTCATCGCTGTTCACACGGGACGCGGGACCAGGGCTAACCGCCGTGCAGGTCCCCCGGGGGACGCCGCAAGTGTTCAGCCGAGCTCGGGGA
>NW_026708490.1:42500-45000 GCF_902713425.1 Acipenser ruthenus | reverse complement strand
CTTTCTGTTTTCTACATGTTAACCACTCCCTAATCCATGTGCATGCATTTCCTTGAATCCCTACTGCATTCAGTTTGAGAATTAATGTTGAAAGGGAGGGAAGATCTTCTCCACAGAAGATTCTCCCAGCCTTTCAACTTTTTTCAAAAACAATACAATTAAAAAAGGCATCAGTGTTTAATTTCCAGACGATTTTAAACTCGCAGCACATTTGAAATGACCATTGGAACAGTATTTCTTAAAAAAATGTGTATATATTAAATATTTTTAAATAAACTATTTTATATATTTCTTTTCTCAAACAGTTTCCCAGTTTTTAATCATTTGAAACTGGTACTGTCTTCAACATGACTGTTCCTAATGAATTAGCCATTCTCCTTGCATTATGCTGTTGGACTTTTGAATGACAAATGTTCGTTTTGAAAAGTAAATGTTGAAAAACAGGGAAGATCTTCTCCACAGATTAATTACAAATACAAAACAGAAAATAATTGATTGCATAAGTATTCACCCCCTTGAGTCAATATTTGGTAGAGGCACCTTTGGCAGCAATTACAGCCATGAGTCTATTTGGATAAGTCTCTACCAGCTTTGCACATCTGGACACTGCTATTTTTGCCCATTCTTCTTTGCAAAATTGCTCAAGCTCCGTCAAGTTGGATGGGGACCTTTGGTGAACAGCAATTTTCAACTCTTTCCACATATTCTCAATTGGATTGAGGTCCGGGCTTTGACTGGGCCACTCCAGGACATTGACCTTTTTGTTTTTAAGCCACTCCAGTGTGCCTTTGGCTGTATGTTTGGGGTCATTGTCCTGCTGGAAGATGAATCTTCTCCAAGTCCCAGGTCTCTTGCAGACTTCAGCAGGTTTTCCTTCAGGATTTCTCTGTACTTTGCCGCATCCATTTTGCCCTCTATCTTCACGAGCTTTCCAGGCCCTGACGCAGAGAAGCATCCCCATAGCATGATGCTGCCACCACCATGCTTCACGGTAGGGATGGTGTTCTCAGGATGATGTACGGTGTTAGGCTTGCGCCAAACATAGCGCTTAGCGTTGTGGCCAAAAAGCTCTATTCTGGTCTCATCAGGCCATAGAATCTTCTTCCACTTGGTCTCAGAGTCTCCCACATGCCTTCTGGGAAACTCTAGCCGAGATTTGATGCGAGTTCTTTTCAACAATGGCTTTCTTTTTGCCACTC
This sequence comes from Acipenser ruthenus, assembly GCF_902713425.1. Classification (NCBI taxonomy): domain Eukaryota; kingdom Metazoa; phylum Chordata; class Actinopteri; order Acipenseriformes; family Acipenseridae; genus Acipenser; species Acipenser ruthenus. The sequence continues at coordinate 43,801 of NW_026708490.1, read as the reverse complement.
TCCCATAAAGGCCAGTTTTGTGAAGCACCCGGGCTATTGTTGCCATATGCACAGTGTCTCCCAGCTCAGCCGTGGAACACTGTAACTCCTTTAGAGTTGCCATAGGCCTCTTGGTGGCCTCCCTGACTAGTGCCCTATACGCCCGGATACTCCGTTTTTGAGGACGGCCTGTTCTAGACAGATTCACAGTTGTGCCATATTCTCTCCATTTCTTAATAATGGACTTTACTGTGCTCTGAGAGGATATTCAATGCCTTGGAAATGTTCTTATATCCTACCCCTGATTGGTGCTTTTGAAGAACCTTATTCCGGATTTGCTTTGAATGTTCCTTCACCTTCATGATGTAGTTTTTGTTAGGAAATGTACTAACCAACTGTGGGACCTCCCAGAGACAGGTGTATTTAACCTGAAATCATGTGAAACACCTTAATTGCACACAGGTGGACTCCATTCAACTAATTATGTGACTTCTAAAGACAATTGGTTGCACCAGAGCTTATTTAGGTGTGTCATAGCAAAGGGGGTGAATACTTATGCAATCAATTATTTTCTGTTTTATATTTGTAATTAATTTAGAACAAGTTGTAGATTTTATTTTTCACTTTGACATTATGGACTTTTCTTGTGTTGATCAGTGGCAAAAACTCCCAATTAAATCCATTTTGATTCCATGTTGTAACACAATGAAATGTGGAAAAGTCCAAGGGGGGTGAATACTTTTGAGAGCCACTGTATTTCTTAGCAGACACCCTTATCCAGGACGACTTACAATTGTTACAAGATATCACATTATTTTTACATACAATTATATTATTTTTCTACATACAATTACCCATTTATACAGTTGGATTGTTACTGGAGCAATCTAGGTAAAGTACCTTGCTCAAGGGTACAGCAGCAATGTCCCCCACCTGGGATTGAACCCACGACCTTCTAGTCAAGAGTCCCGAGACCTAACCACTACTCCACACTGCCGCACTGACCATAGTCAAAATTGAGCTACATGACCAGAGTCACCATTGAGCTACATGACCAGAGTCACCATTGAGCTACATGACCAGAGTCACCATTGAGCTACATGACCAGAGTCACCATTGAGCTAAATGACCATAGTTAGAATAGAATTGACTAGAGTCAGAATAGTGCTACATTGGAGGCTGTGTGGTCCAGTGGTTAAAGAAAAGGGCTTGTAACCAGGAGGTCCCCGGTTCAAATCCCACCTTAGCCACTGACTCACTGTGTGACCCTGAGCAAGTCACTTAACCTCCTTGTGCTCCGTCTTTTGGGTGAGATGTAATTG
>NW_026708490.1:30000-32500 GCF_902713425.1 Acipenser ruthenus | reverse complement strand
ATAAAATCTACAAATTGTTCTAAATTAATTACAAATACAAAACAGAAAATGATTGAACATGGGTCAGTCGGTCCTAAGAGATAGGCGAATGCCGTTCTGAAAGGGAGGGGTGATTGCCTCCGTCGCCCCCCGGCCGATCCAAAGAGAGTCGGGTTCAGATCCCCGAATCCGGAGCGGCGGGTGTGCGGCCTGGTGCGCATCCCTCAATTTGTCAATGGAGAATGTCAGAGGGAAGATTAACCATCTTCTTTGCACTCTTTCTAGAGCAGCAATATCCTTTTTGTAACAAGGTGACCAGAACTGAACACAGTATTCTAGGTGAGGTCTTACTAATGCATTGTAAAGTTTTAACATTACTTCCCTTGATTTAAAATCAACACACCTCACAATATATCCGAGCATCTTGTTGGCCTTTTTTATTGCTTCCTCACATTGTCTCGATGAAGACATTTCTGAGTCAACATAAACTCCTAGGTCTTTTTCATAGATCCCTTCTTCAATTTCAGTATCTCCCATATGATATTTATAATGCCCATTTGTATTGCCTGTGTGCAATACGTTACACTTTTCTCTATTAAAATGTAATTTGCCACGTGTCTGCCAAGTTCTGAATGCTGTCTAGATCATTTTGAATGACCTTTGCTGCTACAACAGTGTTTGCCGCCACTCCTATTTTTGTGTCGTCTGCAAATTTAACAAGCTTGCTTACTATACCAGAATCTAAATCATGAATGTAGATTAGGAATAGCAGAGGACCTAATAGTGATCCCTGAGGTACACCCCTGGCTACCTCACTACATTTTGAGGTTTCTCCTCTATTTAGTACTTTCTGTTTTCTACATGTTAACCACTCCCTAATCCATGTGCATGCATTTCCTTGAATCCCTACTGCATTCAGTTTGAGAATTAATGTTGAAAGGGAGGGAAGATCTTCTCCACAGAAGATTCTCCCAGCCTTTCAACTTTTTTCAAAAACAATACAATTAAAAAAGGCATCAGTGTTTAATTTCCAGACGATTTTAAACTCGCAGCACATTTGAAATGACCATTGGAACAGTATTTCTTAAAAAAATGTGTATATATTAAATATTTTTAAATAAACTATTTTATATATTTCTTTTCTCAAACAGTTTCCCAGTTTTTAATCATTTGAAACTGGTACTGTCTTCAACATGACTGTTCCTAATGAATTAGCCATTCTCCTTGCATTATGCTGTTGGACTTTTGAATGACAAATGTTCGTTTTGAAAAGTAAATGTTGAAAAACAGGGAAGATCTTCTCCACAGATTAATTACAAATACAAAACAGAAAATAATTGATTGCATAAGTATTCACCCCCTTGAGTCAATATTTGGTAGAGGCACCTTTGGCAGCAATTACAGCCATGAGTCTATTTGGATAAGTCTCTACCAGCTTTGCACATCTGGACACTGCTATTTTTGCCCATTCTTCTTTGCAAAATTGCTCAAGCTCCGTCAAGTTGGATGGGGACCTTTGGTGAACAGCAATTTTCAACTCTTTCCACATATTCTCAATTGGATTGAGGTCCGGGCTTTGACTGGGCCACTCCAGGACATTGACCTTTTTGTTTTTAAGCCACTCCAGTGTGCCTTTGGCTGTATGTTTGGGGTCATTGTCCTGCTGGAAGATGAATCTTCTCCAAGTCCCAGGTCTCTTGCAGACTTCAGCAGGTTTTCCTTCAGGATTTCTCTGTACTTTGCCGCATCCATTTTGCCCTCTATCTTCACGAGCTTTCCAGGCCCTGACGCAGAGAAGCATCCCCATAGCATGATGCTGCCACCACCATGCTTCACGGTAGGGATGGTGTTCTCAGGATGATGTACGGTGTTAGGCTTGCGCCAAACATAGCGCTTAGCGTTGTGGCCAAAAAGCTCTATTCTGGTCTCATCAGGCCATAGAATCTTCTTCCACTTGGTCTCAGAGTCTCCCACATGCCTTCTGGGAAACTCTAGCCGAGATTTGATGCGAGTTCTTTTCAACAATGGCTTTCTTTTTGCCACTCTCCCATAAAGGCCAGTTTTGTGAAGCACCCGGGCTATTGTTGCCATATGCACAGTGTCTCCCAGCTCAGCCGTGGAACACTGTAACTCCTTTAGAGTTGCCATAGGCCTCTTGGTGGCCTCCCTGACTAGTGCCCTATACGCCCGGATACTCCGTTTTTGAGGACGGCCTGTTCTAGACAGATTCACAGTTGTGCCATATTCTCTCCATTTCTTAATAATGGACTTTACTGTGCTCTGAGAGGATATTCAATGCCTTGGAAATGTTCTTATATCCTACCCCTGATTGGTGCTTTTGAAGAACCTTATTCCGGATTTGCTTTGAATGTTCCTTCACCTTCATGATGTAGTTTTTGTTAGGAAATGTACTAACCAACTGTGGGACCTCCCAGAGACAGGTGTATTTAACCTGAAATCATGTGAAACACCTTAATTGCACACAGGTGGACTCCATTCAACTAATTATGTGACTTCTAAA
>NW_026708490.1:15000-17500 GCF_902713425.1 Acipenser ruthenus | reverse complement strand
TCAGGATTTCTCTGTACTTTGCCGCATCCATTTTGCCCTCTATCTTCACGAGCTTTCCAGGCCCTGACGCAGAGAAGCATCCCCATAGCATGATGCTGCCACCACCATGCTTCACGGTAGGGATGGTGTTCTCAGGATGATGTACGGTGTTAGGCTTGCGCCAAACATAGCGCTTAGCGTTGTGGCCAAAAAGCTCTATTCTGGTCTCATCAGGCCATAGAATCTTCTTCCACTTGGTCTCAGAGTCTCCCACATGCCTTCTGGGAAACTCTAGCCGAGATTTGATGCGAGTTCTTTTCAACAATGGCTTTCTTTTTGCCACTCTCCCATAAAGGCCAGTTTTGTGAAGCACCCGGGCTATTGTTGCCATATGCACAGTGTCTCCCAGCTCAGCCGTGGAACACTGTAACTCCTTTAGAGTTGCCATAGGCCTCTTGGTGGCCTCCCTGACTAGTGCCCTATACGCCCGGATACTCCGTTTTTGAGGACGGCCTGTTCTAGACAGATTCACAGTTGTGCCATATTCTCTCCATTTCTTAATAATGGACTTTACTGTGCTCTGAGAGGATATTCAATGCCTTGGAAATGTTCTTATATCCTACCCCTGATTGGTGCTTTTGAAGAACCTTATTCCGGATTTGCTTTGAATGTTCCTTCACCTTCATGATGTAGTTTTTGTTAGGAAATGTACTAACCAACTGTGGGACCTCCCAGAGACAGGTGTATTTAACCTGAAATCATGTGAAACACCTTAATTGCACACAGGTGGACTCCATTCAACTAATTATGTGACTTCTAAAGACAATTGGTTGCACCAGAGCTTATTTAGGTGTGTCATAGCAAAGGGGGTGAATACTTATGCAATCAATTATTTTCTGTTTTATATTTGTAATTAATTTAGAACAAGTTGTAGATTTTATTTTTCACTTTGACATTATGGACTTTTCTTGTGTTGATCAGTGGCAAAAACTCCCAATTAAATCCATTTTGATTCCATGTTGTAACACAATGAAATGTGGAAAAGTCCAAGGGGGGTGAATACTTTTGAGAGCCACTGTATTTCTTAGCAGACACCCTTATCCAGGACGACTTACAATTGTTACAAGATATCACATTATTTTTACATACAATTATATTATTTTTCTACATACAATTACCCATTTATACAGTTGGATTGTTACTGGAGCAATCTAGGTAAAGTACCTTGCTCAAGGGTACAGCAGCAATGTCCCCCACCTGGGATTGAACCCACGACCTTCTAGTCAAGAGTCCCGAGACCTAACCACTACTCCACACTGCCGCACTGACCATAGTCAAAATTGAGCTACATGACCAGAGTCACCATTGAGCTACATGACCAGAGTCACCATTGAGCTACATGACCAGAGTCACCATTGAGCTACATGACCAGAGTCACCATTGAGCTAAATGACCATAGTTAGAATAGAATTGACTAGAGTCAGAATAGTGCTACATTGGAGGCTGTGTGGTCCAGTGGTTAAAGAAAAGGGCTTGTAACCAGGAGGTCCCCGGTTCAAATCCCACCTTAGCCACTGACTCACTGTGTGACCCTGAGCAAGTCACTTAACCTCCTTGTGCTCCGTCTTTTGGGTGAGATGTAATTGTAAGTGACTCTGCAGCTGATGCAAAGTTCACACACCCTAGTCTCTGTAAGTCGACTTGGATAAAGGTGTCTGCTAAATAAACACATAATAATAATACATTACCATAGCCACAAAAAACCTTAGTGGACAAAGTGGGTCTGGGTGGCCGAGCGGCAGTTCCAGGAGGTCGGCATGAAGTAGTGACTTGCTCTCATAATGCTATTAGATAACAGATACACTGGGGGGGTAAGTGCATATTACTAAGGGCATGGTCTTTTGATCAAAAAAATATTTAAGTAAAAATAATAAGTCAAGCCATGTGGGAGGCTCTGCACCCCGGGCAGAGTTCCCATTCACCCCTGGCAGCTTCCACTTCCCTGGAAGTCTGTCTGTTGCCCTCCCGTGCCTGGCGCCAGATCAGGTCGGGCTGGAGGCTCTGTTTTCGGCTTGGGGAGGCGGTGGGTCCCCTTACAGTCCTGGACTTCCATGCTGATGGAAGTATGCTGCCCTCCCGCGCCTGGCGCCAGATCAGGCCGGGCTGGAGGCTCTGTTTTGGGCTTGAGTAGGCAGTGTGGGTCCCTTACATTTTTTTATTTTTAATGCACTTTAAGTCTCTTGCCTTCACGGGGTTTGGAGGCTCTGTTTTGGGCAACAGTGTGCCATTTGTGTCGCTGACTTTCAGTGCACTTGAAGCCTGTTGCCCTCGCGGGGTTTGGAGGCTCTGTTTTCAGCAGCAGTGTGCCGTTTGTGTCCTTGGTGACCTCCATGTTTTTGCTGCTAGAGACTAAGTCCCGTTGTGGACATGGTCGTGTCTACCTTCAATGCGAGCCTTTTGGTGGACATGGTCATTGGCCGAGCACTTTAAAAAAAAAAATCCTATCTTTAACATTAGATGA
>NW_026708490.1:0-5000 GCF_902713425.1 Acipenser ruthenus | reverse complement strand
TGAGAATTAATGTTGAAAGGGAGGGAAGATCTTCTCCACATTCTTTTGAATGACAAATGTTCGTTTTGAAAAGTAAATGTTGAAAGGCCGGGAAGATCTTCTCCACAGAAGATCCTCCCAGCCTTTCAACTTTTTTTCAGAAAAAATACAATTAAAAAAGGCATCAGTGTTTAATTTCCAGATGATTTTAAACTTGCAGCACATTTCAAACGACTATCGGAACATTATTTCTTTAAAACAAATGTGGATATTATTTATTTTTCAATAAAGGATTTTAAGATTTTTTTCTCAAAGAGTTTCCCAGTTTTCAATCATTTGAAACATGTACTGTCTTCCAAATGCCTGTTCCTAACGAATTGGCTATTCTCCTTGCTTGACACATTCCTATTTTTATGAAATGTAGCAGTTGCATGAGAGGCAGAGCTGCAGCATCTGCCCAGCTAGGAGCTGCCTTGCTGTGCCAAGTTATGCGCTCCATACCCTTGCTGTGCGGATCTTTGTTGTATTTAAAATGACATTTTTACGCAGAGGAGCAGGGTACAGACAAAGGGAGCAGGGGACAGTTCAAAGGGAGCAGAGGGCAGGGTAGATTAAACAGCTTTGTATGTAGATTAAACATATTTATACTGGGGCAGTACACAATAGCCGGGATCCCTGAACTAGCCAATGTTGGAACTTAGTGTGACAATACTGGAATATGACCAGAGTCAGAATAGTGCTACATGACCATAGTCAGAATTGAGTTACATGACAAGAGTCAGAATACTGCTACATGAACAGAGTCAGAATTGAGTTATATGACCACAGCCAGAATCGAAGTAAATGACCAGAGCTACAAAAAAGCTTTACCTTCTTCTAAGGTATAAAGTCGGTCTCTGTCAACAAGTACAGGTGTTTATACACTGACACAGCCCCTGTGTAAATGAGATCAGGCCTTTATACACTGACACAGCATCTCTGTCAACAAATACAGGTGTTTATACACTGACACAGCATCTCTGTCAACAAATACAGGTGTTTATACACTGACACAGCATCTCTGTCAACAAATACAGGTGTTTATACACTGACACAGCATCTCTGTCAACAAATACAGGTGTTTATACACTGACACAGCATCTCTGTCAACAAATACAGGTGTTTATTTGTACGCCTTTGAACAAATGACAAACAGTATTGCACAGAAACGTCTGGGGTGGTTTAAAATTGACACAAAGCTGCATTTTATCACCAAATGGTCTCAAATTGTAGGTCTGATCACTGTGGACTAGAGCATTTTTGCAATATGTGTGGAACTTTCCTATTTATGGAGGTATGCAGCCTCAAAGCTAGCTGGTTTTTGCTGTGCAGTCAAATCAACTGTATTGAACAGAATGGTATATAACTGCCAGTTTACTAATAATGAAAGAAATCCCCCAAACAGGCAAAAGTGGGTTTAAATTGAAGATCACAACTTCTAGTTTACATTAAACCTGACTATGTGGCTAAGAAATGTGGAGATATTGAGAAACTGGGAGGAAACCATTGACATATTCAGCTATTTTTCTATAACTGCCAGTTTACTACTAATGAATGAAAAATACAAAAAATCACCAAAACAGCCAAAACTGGGCTCAAATTGAACATCTCATCCTCTAGACAGCTTTATTTCTGCAGCGGCAGAAATAAAGCTATCAAAGGTGACGATGCAGGTATGTACCCTATGTGTACTGACACACAGGAGAGCATAGGGGCCTCAGAAGAGCAGGCAATTAATATCGGCGGCTGTGTAGGGCAGGCTCGCTTCAAAAAATGGAAGGCTAATCGCGCTTGGCTAAAGGCTAATCCCAGCGGTTCAGTCATTTGCTCGGTTTGTTCAGCAATTCGTGATCTGGGAACCCATATAAAAGAACGACCTGGAATTGACCAGGCCTTTATGAATGGCACAACTGCAACATCAGCCAAAAAACTAAATGACAAAATAAGTGAACACGGTAAATGCAAGTCTCATATGAAATGTGAACACATAGCGCAAGCCAGACAAAAGCAGGCCATAGAGAAAGCTGCTGAAAACAGCACTGCAGTGATCGGAAAAAAACGACGAGCATAATGATAACAGCCTACATGATTTGTAAAGAAAACGTTTAAGATGCATCCAAACATTTTGCAGCTACAGCAGCTTAATGGATTGGATACTGGGAACATGCTGCATTCCGACCATGCAGGTTGTAATATGCTCTCGTTTGTAGCAGACAAAATGGCTGCACAACTTGCAAAGTATGTAATTGATTATTATTATTATTATTTATTTCTTAGCAGACACCTTATCCAGGGCAACTTACAATTGTTACAACATATCACATTATTTTTACATACAATTATATTATTTTAGGCAACTATTTTTTTAACATTGTGCCGCTAAAGTCGGGGACAGGTGCTGGCATTGCAGATGAGTTGCTTTCCAGCCTCAATCAGTATGGCATCACTGCAGACATACTTCGAGAGCGTCTGCTGGGTTTTGCAACTGATGGAGCAGCATCGATGCTGGGGAAATACAAAGGGGCAGCATCAATTCTGCGAGAACAGATCAACAACAATCTAATCGAGATTCACTGCATGAACCACAAACTGGAGCTTGCTGTTCATGACGCTGTTCGAACAGTAAAGGAAGCAAGTCATTTTCAGCTATTAATCGATTCACTGTATTCATTTTTTTCACTAAGTCCCAAGAACCAGAGGCAACTTGAAGCTGTGGCTGCTGAGCTCTGTGTACATATACACAAGGTTGGTCGAGTTTCTGACGTCCGTTGGCCGTCATCTTCCTGCACATCGGTGACTGCTTTATGGGAAAGTTACCCTGCCCTTGTTACATTTTTTAGAAATGGTTCAACAGACATCTCACGTTCTTCACAGGACAAAGCAGAATGTGGTGGTCTACTGGGGAAGATGACAAACTGGCTGTTTGTAATGGAAGTAGCAACAATGAAAGATGCACTCGAGACGCTAAAAGCGCTATCCCTGTTTCTTCAAAATAGGAATTCCACTGTCATCACTGTCAAGCCGGAGATTGATGTTGCATTAAAAGCTCTACGTGCTATGAAGGACAGAGATTGAATAAATACCAGCACAATGAACAACGAGTTCTCAAGAGCCGGTGCATTTAAAGGGGTTCCAATCACACAGCCATCTGACGCTCAACAAATGAAATACAGAGGTTTCCGCACGCAGTTCATACAAGCTTTATTTGACAACATCGAAAGAAGATTTGATGATAAAGGGGTCCTGGAGGAGGCAGCCGTACTCAACCCCACATCATGGCCTGTAGAAGAGGATGCAAGAATTTTGTTTGGGGACGATAAAGTTATGAATCTGTGCAAAACTTTAAAATTCAACGTTTCACGACCTCTAACTATAAAGGAATTCAGAGAGCACAAAGATACTCAGCGCATGGGGGATAACCTGAACAAACTGGTAACCACAGTAGGTGTAATTCCTGTGGTCCACTGCTGAATGTGAACGTGGCTTTAGTGTGATGAACCTTATTCTGACCGACCAGAGAAGCCGAATGCATGTAAGCACACTGAACAGCATGCTGTTTGTTTCAATTAACGGCCCCAACATTGACACTTTCCAAGCTGAGAAATATGCAGAGTTTAAAGGATTAAAGAGGGACACCCACTCTGCAGAGGACAAACCAACAGGAAAGAAAAGAAACGAGAAAACGATTGCCCACCATACCAAACTGTTTTCTTAGACCGATCCAGCCACATCTTGGTGATATCGGTGAGTTTAAAACATTTAACTTATCTTACTTATGTTAATTAAAATGTAAAACGAAAATGAAAAATGATATATAAATAAATGGTGTGCATTTACAACTTCATGTCACCAGGAGTCTCCAAATCAGTTAATGTTTGTTACTGGAAATATAGTAGCTGTGTGAAATATTAACCCTTTGCAGTTCATTTATTAAGTGCGTGTCAGGTCCAATTTATTTTCACACACGCAGTTTATTTTAGACGCGCTGTTTAAAAGTATTTTTTTTCACAGTAAAACAGGTTTAAAAGGACACTTCAAAACAACAGGACACTCAGTACTGCATCTCCAGCAAACACCTCAGTAATGCGATCCAAGTCATTATTTTATTACTATAACATCTCAAAAAGCTCTGCAAATGTCTGTGATATTCTCTGAGCGCTGGATGCGGAAGCAGCTATCTTGTTTGTGTATGTCCGTGTTATCTATGTAGTGTCGGGTCTATCAGTATTCATGAGATACACCCACTATTTTTTTTTTTTCCGGCTTCTCTCGGCTCCTATCGGTCTCACTCGGCCATTGAATAGTTTTTCTCGGCTTTTTCCGGAGAAAAAAGACTAGAGACCTGTTTTTTGTGTCTTTTTGATGATGTCGGACAGGGTCCGACATTGGACCGGAAAGGGAAATTGCGATGTCAGACCAGGTCCGACATAGGACCGCAAAGGGTTAAGGTAATCCAATCAGAAATGCTAATGACATATTTCAGGTATATAAAGGCTTAAGTTCTTAGTGTATCCACCTGAGGCAATCGTGGCCAGTAGTCGTGCGCAAAATTATACAAATCGAGCAAAAACTTCACAGAAAAAAAACTATATGAAAAGTGCATTCTTAAAGGCGGTGGCTAAGCTGAAAATTAGTGGTTCCCATTAGTGTATGTGTTTTAAAAACATTTAGAACGTCCCTCATACAATGAATTCAGGTATGAATGACAGCCTTTAGTAGACTCAATTCAATATCCATCCACATTATTGTATTTTAGCACCATTGCAGTCACGATTACAATTACAGTTATAAGGTTTAATTACAAACATCATGAAATAATGAGAGTAATTATTCCCAGTGTCACTCCTGGAGGTTGGCCAGACGTCTCTGTGAAAGCTTTTGTATCTTGCTCTTCTCGTTGAATATCTTCACTTTGACAGTTGTCCAATCATGCCTTATATTTGAGTGCTGGAACAAAAAATCCTCCATCTCTTTTTTACCTA
>NW_026708489.1:0-51674 GCF_902713425.1 Acipenser ruthenus | reverse complement strand
GCTGCGTACTAGGTACTAAATAACACGGTACTATCTCAGGATCATCCCCAGCTGCGTACTAGGTGCTAAATGACACGGTACTATCTCAGGGTCATCCCCAGCTGTGTACTGGGTACTATATAACACGGAACTATCTCAGGATCTTCCCATGCTGCGTACTAGATAACACGGTACTATCTCAGGGTCATCCCCAGCTGTGAACTAGATAACACGGAACTATCTCAGGACCATCCCCAGCTGCATACTGGATATCACGGTACTATCTCAGGGTCATCCCCAGCTGTGTACTAGATACCACGGTACAATCTCAGGGTCATCCCCAGCTGTGTACTAGATAACACAGTAGTATCTCAGGATCATCCCCAGCCGTGTACTAGAGAACATGGTAGTATCTCAGGATCATCCCCAGCTGTGTACTGGCTACTAGATAACACAGTAATATCTCAGGATCATCCCCAGCTGCGTACTAGGTACTAAATAACACGGTACTATCTCAGGATCATCCCAAGCTGCGTACTAGGCACTAGATAACACTGTACTATCTCAGGATCATCCCCAGCTGTGTATTAGGTACTAGATAACACTGTACTATCTCAGGGTCACCCCCAGCTGTTTACTAGATAATACGGTACTATCTCAGGATCATCTACAGCTGTGTACTACATAACACGGTACTATGTCAGGATCATCCCCAGCTGTGTACTGTGTACTAGATAACACTGTACTATCTCAGGATCATCCCCAGCTGTGTACTAGAGAACATGGTAGTATCTCAGGATCATCCCCAGCTGTGTAGTAGGTACAAAATAACACGGTACTATCTCAGGGTCATCCCCAGCTGTGTACTGTGTACTAGATAACACGGTACTATCTCAGGGTCATCACCAGCTGCAGACTAGATAACACGGCACTATCTCAGGATCATCCCCAGCTGTGTACTAGGTACTAGATAACACTGTACTATCTCAGGATCATCCCCAGCTGTGTACTGGGTACTAGATAACACGGTACAATCTCAGGATCATCCCCAGCTGTGTATTAGGTACTAGATAACACTGTACTATCTCAGGGTCATCCCCAGCTGTGTACTAGATAACACGGTACTATCTCAGGGTCATCTACAGATGTGTACTAGATAACACGGTACTATCTCAGGATCATCCCCAGCTGTGTACTAGGTATTAGATAACACGGTACTATCTCAAGATCATCCCCAGCTGCGTACTAGGTAACACTGTACTATCACAGGATCATCCCCAGCTGCGTACTGGATAACAAGGTACTATCTCAGGATCATCCCCAGCTGTGTATTAGTTACTAGATAACACTGTACTTTCTCAGGATCATCCCCAGCTGGGTACTAGATAACACGGTACTATCTCAGGGTCATCTACAGATGTGTACTAGATAACACGGTACTATCTCAGGATCATCCCCAGCTGTGTACTAGGTATTAGATAACACGGTACTATCTGAAGATCATACCCAGCTGCGTACTAGGTAACACTGTACTATCACAGGATCATCCCCAGCTGCGTACTGGATAACAAGGTATTATCTCAGGATCATCCCCAGCTGTGTACTGGCTACTAGATAACACAGTAATATCTCAGGATCATCCCCAGCTGCGTACTAGGTAATAAATAACACGGTACTATCTCAGGATCATCCCAAGCTGCGTACTAGGCACTAGATAACACTGTACTATCTCAGGATCATCCCCAGCTGTGTATTAGGTACTAGATAACACTGTACTATCTCAGGGTCATCCCCAGCTGTGTACTAGATAACACGGTACTATCTCAGGATCATCTACAGCTGTGTACTACATAACACGGTACTATGTCAGGATCATCCCCAGCTGTGTACTGTGTACTAGATAACACTGTACTATCTCAGGATCATCCCCAGCTGTGTACTAGAGAACATGGTAGTATCTCAGGATCATCCCCAGCTGTGTAGTAGGTACAAAATAACACGGTACTATCTCAGGGTCATCCCCAGCTGTGTACTCGGTACTAGATAACACGGTACTATCTCAGGATCATCCCCAGCTGCGTACTAGGTCCTAGATAACACGGAACTATCTCAGGACCATCCCCAGCTGCATACTGGATACCACGGTACTATCTCAGGGTCATCCCCAGCTGTGTACTAGATAACTCTGTACTATCTCAGGTTCATCCCCAGCTGTGTTCTAGATAACACGGTACTATCTCAGGATCATCTACAGCTGTGTACTAGATAACACGGTACTATCTCAGGGTCATCCCCAGCTGTGTTCTAGATAACACAGTACTATGTCAGGACCATCCCCAGCTGCGTACTAGGTACTAGATAACACTGTACTATCTCAGGGTCATCCCCAGCTGTGTACTATATAACACGGTACTATCTCAGGATCATCTACAGCTGCGAACTCGATAACACGGTACTATCTCAGGGTCATCCCCAGCTGTGTACTAGATAACACAGTAGTATCTCAGGATCATCCCCAGCCGTGTTCTAGAGAACATGGTAGTATCTCAGGATCATCCCCAGCTGTGTACTGGCTACTAGATAACACAGTACTATCTCAGGATCATCCCCAGCCGCGTACTAGGTACTAAATAACACGGTACTATCTCAGGATCATCCCCAGCTGCGTACTAGGTGCTAAATGACAAGGTACTATCTCAGGGTCATCCCCAGCTGTGTACTGGGTACTAAATAACACGGAACTATCTCAGGATCTCCCCAGCTGCGTACTAGATAACACGGTACTATCTCAGGGTCATCCCCAGCTGTGAACTAGATAACACGGAACTATCTCAGGACCATCCCCAGCTGCATACTGGATATCACGGTACTATCTCAGGGTCATCCCCAGCTGTGTACTAGATAACACGGTACAATCTCAGGGTCATCCCCAGCTGTGTACTAGATAGCACAGTAGTATCTCAGGATCATCCCCAGCCGTGTACTAGAGAACATGGTAGTATCTCAGGATCATCCGCAGCTGTGTACTGGCTACTAGATAACACAGTAATATCTCAGGATCATCCCCAGCTGCGTACTAGGTACTATATAACACGGTACTATCTCAGGATCATCCCAAGCTGCGTACTAGGCACTAGATAACACTGTACTATCTCAGGATCATCCCCAGCTGTGTATTAGGTACTAGATAACACTGTACTATCTCAGGGTCATCCCCAGCTGTGTACTAGATAACACGGTACTATCTCAGGATCATCTACAGCTGTGTACTACATAACACGGTACTATGTCAGGATCATCCCCAGCTGTGTACTGTGTACTAGATAACACTGTACTATCTCAGGATCATCCCCAGCTGTGTACTAGAGAACATGGTAGTATCTCAGGATCATCCCCAGCTGTGTAGTAGGTACAAAATAACACGGTACTATCTCAGGGTCATCCCCAGCTGTGTACTGTGTACTAGATAACACGGTACTATCTCAGGATCATCCCCAGCTGTGTGCTAGATAATACGGTACTATCTCAGGGTCATCACCAGCTGCAGACTAGATAACACAGTACTATCTCAGGATCATCCCCAGCTGTGTAATAGGTACTAGATAACACTGTACTATCTCAGGATCATCCCCAGCTGTGTAATGGGTACTAGATAACACGGTACAATCTCAGGATCATCCCCAGCTGTGTATTAGGTACTAGATAACACTGTACTATCTCAGGGTCATCCCCAGCTGTGTACTAGATAACACGGAACTATCTCAGGGTCATCTACAGATGTGTACTAGATAACACGGTACTATCTCAGGATCATCCCCAGCTGTGTACTAGGTATTAGATAACACGGTACTATCTCAAGATCATCCCCAGCTGCGTACTAGGTAACACTGTACTATCACAGGATCATCCCCAGCTGCGTACTGGATAACAAGGTACTATCTCAGGATCATCCCCAGCTTTGTATTAGTTACTAGATAACACTGTACTATCTCAGGATCATCCCCAGCTGTGTACTGGGTACTAGATAACACGGTACTATCTCAGGGTCATCCCCAGCTGCGTACTAGATAACACGGTACTATCTCAGGAAAATCCCCAGCTGTGTACTAGAGAACATGGCAGTATCTCCGGATCATCCCCAGCTGTGTACTAGAGAACTGGTAGTATCTCAGGATCATCCCCAGCTGTGTACTGGCTACTAGATAACACAGTACTATCTCAGGATCATCCCCAGCTGCGTACTAGATACTAAATGAAACGGTAATATCTCAGGATCATCCCCAGCTGCGTACTAGGTACTAAATAACACGGTACTATCTCAGGATCATCCCAAGCTGCGTAGTAGGCACTAGATAACTCTGTACTATCTCAGGTTCATCCCCAGCTGTGTTCTAGATAACACGGTACTATCTCAGGATCATCTACAGCTGTGTACTAGATAACACGGTACTATCTCAGGGTCATCCCCAGCTGTGTTCTAGATAACACAGTACTATGTCAGGACCATCCCCAGCTGCGTACTAGGTACTAGATAACACTGTACTATCTCAGGGTCATTCCCAGCTGTGTACTAGATAACACGGTACTATCTCAGGATCATCTACAGCTACGTAATCGATAACACGGTACTATCTCAGGGTCATCCCCAGCTGTGTACTAGATAACACAGTACTATCTCAGGATCATCCCCAGCCGTGTTCTAGAGAACATGGTAGTATCTCAGGATCATCCCCAGCTGTGTACTGGCTACTAGATAACACAGTACTATCTCAGGATCATCCCCAACTGTGTACTAGATAACACGGTACTATCTCATGGTCATCCCCAGCTGCAGACTAGATAACACGGTACTATCTCAGGATAATCCCCAGCTGTGTACTAGGTACTAGATAACACTGTACTATCTCAGGATCATCCCCAGCTGTGTACTGGGTACTAGATAACACGGTACAATCTCAGGATCATCCCCAGCTGTGTATTAGGTACTAGATAACACTGTACTATCTCAGGGTCATCCCCAGCTGTGTACTAGATAACACGGTACTATCTCAGGGTCATCTACAGATGTGTACTAGATAACACGGTACTATCTCAGGATCATCCCCAGCTGTGTACTAGGTACTAGATAACACTGTACTATCTCAGGGTCATCCCCAGCTGCGTACTCGGTAACACTGTACTATCACAGGATCATCCCCAGCTGCGTACTGGATAACAAGGTATTATCTCAGGATCATCCCCAGCTGTGTACTGGCTACTAGATAACACAGTAATATCTCAGGATCATCCCCAGCTGCGTACTAGGTACTAAATAACACGGTACTATCTCAGGATCATCCCAAGCTGCGTACTAGGCACTAGATAACACTGTACTATCTCAGGATCATCCCCAGCTGTGTATTAGGTACTAGATAACACTGTACTATCTCAGGGTCATCCCCAGCTGTGTACTAGATAACACGGTACTATCTCAGGATCATCTACAGCTGTGTACTACATAACACGGTACTATGTCAGGATCATCCCCAGCTGTGTACTGTGTACTAGATAACACTGTACTATCTCAGGATCATCCCCAGCTGTGTACTAGAGAACATGGTAGTATCTCAGGATCATCCCCAGCTGTGTAGTACGTACAAAATAACACGGTACTATCTCAGGGTCATCCCCAGCTGCGTACTAGGTACTAGATAACATGGAACTATCTCAGGATCATCCCCAGCTGCGTACTAGGTACTAGATAACACGGAACTATCTCAGGACCATCCCCAGCTGCATACTGGATACCACGGTTCTATCTCAGGGTCATCCCCAGCTGTGTACTAGATAACTCTGTACTATCTCAGGTTCATCCCCAGCTGTGTTCTAGATAACACGGTACTATCTCAGGATCATCTACAGCTGTGTACTAGATAACACGGTACTATCTCAGGGTCATCCCCAGCTGTGTTCTAGATAACACAGTACTATGTCAGGACCATCCCCAGCTGCGTACTAGGTACTAGATAACACTGTACTATCTCAGGGTCATCCCCAGCTGTGTACTATATAACACGGTACTATCTCAGGATCATCTACAGCTGCGAACTCGATAACACGGTACTATCTCAGGGTCATCCCCAGCTGTGTACTAGATAACACAGTAGTATCTCAGGATCATCCCCAGCCGTGTTCTAGAGAACATGGTAGTATCTCAGGATCATCCCCAGCTGTGTACTGGCTACTAGATAACACAGTACTATCTCAGGATCATCCCCAGCTGCGAACTAGGTACTAAATAACACGGTACTATCTCAGGATCATAACCAGCTGCGTACTAGGTGCTAAATGACACGGTACTATCTCAGGGTCATCCCAAGCTGCGTACTAGGCACTAGATAACTCTGTACTATCTCAGGTTCATCCCCAGCTGTGTTCTAGATAACACGGTACTATCTCAGGATCATCTACAGCTGTGTACTACATAACATGGTACTATGTCAGGATCATCCCCAGCTGTGTACTGGCTACTAGATAACACAGTACTATCTCAGGATCATCCCCAGCTGCGTACTAGGTACTAAATAACACGGTACTATCTCAGGATCATCTACAGCTGTGTACTAGATAACACGGTACTATCTCAGGGTCATCCCCAGCTGTGTTTTAGATAACACAGTACTATGTCAGGACCATCCCCAGCTGCGTACTAGGTACTAGATAACACTGTACTATCTCAGGGTCATCCCCAGCTGTGTACTAGATAACACGGTACTATCTCAGGATCATCTACAGCTACGTAATCGATAACACGGTACTATCTCAGGGTCATCCCCAGCTGTGTACTAGATAACACAGTAGTATCTCAGGATCATCCCCAGCCGTGTTCTAGAGAACATGGTAGTATCTCAGGATCATCCCCAGCTGTGTACTGGCTACTAGATAACACAGTACTATCTCAGGATCATCCCCAGCTGTGTACTAGATAACACGGTACTATCTCATGGTCATCCCCAGCTGCAGACTAGATAACACGGTACTATCTCAGGATCATCCCCAGCTGTGTACTAGGTACTAGATAACACTGTACTATCTCAGGATCCTCCCCAGCTGTGTACTGGGTACTAGATAACACGGTACAATCTCAGGATCATCCCCAGCTGTGTATTAGGTACTAGATAACACTGTACTATCTGAGGGTCATCCCCAGCTGTGTACTAGATAACACGGTACTATCTCAGGGTCATCTACAGATGTGTACTAGATAACACGGTACTATCTCAGGATCATCCCCAGCTGTGTACTAGGTATTAGATAACACGGTACTATCTCAAGATCATCCCCAGCTGCGTACTAGGTAACACTGTACTATCACAGGATCATCCCCAGCTGCGTACTGGATAACAAGGTATTATCTCAGGATCATCCCCAGCTTTGTACTGGCTACTAGATAACACATTAATATCTCAGGATCATCCCCAGCTGCGTACTAGGTACTAAATAACACGGTACTATCTCAGGATCATCCCAAGCTGCGCACTAGGCACTAGATAACACTGTACTATCTCAGGATCATCCCCAGCTGTGTATTAGGTACTAGATAACACTGTACTATCTCAGGTTCATCCCCAGCTGTGTACAAGATAACACGGTACTATCTCAGGATCATCTACAGCTGTGTACTACATAACACGGTACTATATCAGGATCATCCCCAGCTGTGTACTGTGTACTAGATAACACTGTACTATCTCAGGATCATCCCCAGCTGTGTACTAGAGAACATGGTAGTATCTCAGGATCATCCCCAGCTGTGTAGTAGGTACAAAATAACACGGTACTATCTCAGGGTCATCCCCAGCTGTGTACTGTGTACTAGATAACACGGTACTATCTCAGGATCATCCCCAGCTGTGTACTAGATAACACGGTACTATCTCAGGGTCATCCCCAGCTGCAGACTAGATAACACGGTACTATCTCAGGATCATCCCCAGCTGTGTACTAGGTACTAGATAACACTGTACTATCTCAGGATCATCCCCAGCTGTGTACTGGGTACTAGATAACACGGTACAATCTCAGGATCATCCCCAGCTGTGTATTAGGTACTAGATAACACTGTACTATCTCAGGGTCATCCCCAGCTGTGTACTAGATAACACGGTACTATCTCAGGGTCATCTACAGATGTGTACTAGATAACACGGTACTATCTCAGGATCATCCCCAGCTGTGTACTAGGTATTAGATAACACGGTACTATCTCAAGATCATCCCCAGCTGCGTACTAGGTAACACTGTATTATCACAGGATCATCCCCAGCTGCGTACTGGATAACAAGGTACTATCTCAGGATCATCCCCAGCTGTGTATTAGTTACTAGATAACACTGTACTATCTCAGGATCATCCCCAGCTGTGTACTGGGTACTAGATAACACGGTACTATCTCTGGGTCATCCCCAGCTGCGTACTAGATAACACGGTACTATCTCAGGAAAATCCCCAGCTGTGTACTAGAGAACATGGTAGTATCTCCGGATCATCCCCAGCTGTGTACTAGAGAACTGGTAGTATCTCAGGATCATCCCCAGCTGTGTACTGGCTAGTAGATAACACAGTACTATCTCAGGATCATCCCCAGCTGCGTACTAGGTACTAAATGAAACGGTAATATCTCAGGATCATCCCCAGCTGCGTACTAGGTACTAAATAACACGGTACAATCTCAGGATCATCCCAAGCTGCGTACTAGGCACTAGATAACTCTGTACTATCTCAGGTTCATCCCCAGCTGTGTTCTAGATAACACGGTACTATCTCAGGATCATCTACAGCTGTGTACTAGATAACACGGTACTATCTCAGGGTCATCCCCAGCTGTGTTCTAGATAACACAGTACTATGTCAGGACCATCCCCAGCTGCGTACTAGGTACTAGATAACACTGTACTATCTCAGGGTCATACCCAGCTGTGTACTAGATAACACGGTACAATCTCAGGATCATCCCCAGCTGTGTATTAGGTACTAGATAACAATGTACTATCTCAGGGTCATCCCCAGCTGTGTACTAGATAACACGGTACTATCTCAGGGTCATCTACAGATGTGTACTAGATAACACGGTACTATCTCAGGATCATCCCCAGCTGTGTACTAGGTATTAGATAACACGGTACTATCTCAAGATCATCCCCAGCTGCGTACTAGGTAACACTGTACTATCACAGGATCATCCCCAGCTGCGTACTGGATAACAAGGTATTATCTCAGGATCATCCCCAGCTGTGTACTGGCTACTAGATAACACATTAATATCTCAGGATCATCCCCAGCTACGTACTAGGTACTAAATAACACGGTACTATCTCAGGATCATCCCAAGCTGCGTACTAGGCACAAGATAACACTGTACTATCTCAGGATCATCCCCAGCTGTGTATTAGGTACTAGATAACACTGTACTATCTCAGGGTCATCCCCAGCTGTGTACTAGATAACACGGTACTATCTCAGGATCATCTAAAGCTGTGTACTACATAACACGGTACTATGTCAGGATCATCCCCAGCTGTGTACTGTGTACTAGATAACACTGTACTATCTCAGGATCATCCCCAGCTGTGTACTAGAGAACATGGTAGTATCAGGATCATCCCCAGCTGTGTAGTAGGTACAGAATAACACGGTACTATCTCAGGGTCATCCCCAGCTGTGTACTCGGTACTAGATAACACGGTACTATCTCAGGATCATCCCCAGCTGCGTACTAGGTACTTGAGAACACGGAACTATCTCAGGACCATCCCCAGCTGCATACTGGATACCACGGTACTATCTCAGGGTCATCCCCAGCTGTGTACTAGATAACTCTGTACTATCTCAGGTTCATCCCCAGCTGTGTTCTAGATAACACGGTACTATCTCAGGATCATCTACAGCTGTGTACTAGATAACACGGTACTATCTCAGGGTCATCCCCAGCTGTGTTCTAGATAACACAGTACTATGTCAGGACCATCCCCAGCTGCGTACTAGGTACTAGATAACACTGTACTATCTCAGGGTCATCCCCAGCTGTGTACTAGATAACACGGTACTATCTCAGGATCATCTACAGCTACGTACTCGATAACACGGTACTATCTCAGGGTCATCCCCAGCTGTGTACTAGATAACACAGTAGTATCTCAGGTTCATCCCCAGCCGTGTTCTAGAGAACATGGTAGTATCTCAGGATCATCCCCAGCTGTGTACTGGCTACTAGATAACACAGTACTATCTCAGGATCATCCCCAGCTGTGTACTAGATAACACGGTACTATCTCAGGGTCATCCCCAGCTGCAGACTAGATAACACGGTACTATCTCAGGATCATCCCCAGCTGTGTACTAGGTACTAGATAACACTGTACTATCTCAGGATCATCCCCAGCTGTGTACTGGGTACTAGATAACACGTTACAATCTCAGGATCATCCCCAGCTGTGTATTAGGTACTAGATAACACTGTTCTATCTCAGGGTCATCCCCAGCTGTGTACTAGATAACACGGTACTATCTCAGGGTCATCTACAGATGTGTACTAGATAACACGGTACTATCTCAGGATCATCCCCAGCTGTGTACTAGGTATTATATAACACGGTACTATCTCAAGATCATCCCCAGCTGCTTACTAGGTAACACTGTACTATCACAGGATCATCCCCAGCTGCGTACTGGATAACACGGTACAATCTCAGGATCATCCCCAGCTGTGTATTAGGTACTAGATAACACTGTACTATCTCAGGGTCATCCCCAGCTGTGTACTAGATAACACGGTACTATCTCAGGGTCATCTACAGATGTGTACTAGATAACACGGTACTATCTCAGGGTCATCCCCAGCTGTGAACTAGATAACACGGAACTATCTCAGGACCATCCCAGCTGCATACTGGATATCACGGTATTATCTCAGGGTCATCCCCAGCTGTGTACTAGATAACACGGTACAATCTCAGGGTCATCCCCAGCTGTGTACTAGATAACACAGTAGTATCTCAGGATCATCCCCAGCCGTGTACTACAGAACATGGTAGTATCTCAGGATCATCCCCAGCTGTGTACTGGCTACTAGATAACACAGTAATATCTCAGGATCATCCCCAGCTGCGTACTAGGTACTAAATAACACAGTACTATCTCAGGATCATCCCAAGCTGCGTACTAGGCACTAGATAACACTGTACTATCTCAGGATCATCCCCAGCTGTGTATTAGGTACTAGATAACACTGTACTGTCTCAGGGTCAACCCCAGCTGTGTACTAGATAACACGGTACTATCTCAGGATCATCTACAGCTGTGTACTACATAACACGGTACTATGTCAGGATCATCCCCAGCTGTGTACTGTGTACTGGATAACACTGTACTATCTCAGGATCATCCCCAGCTGTGTACTAGAGAACATGGTAGTATCTCAGGATCATCCCCAGCTGTGTAGTAGGTACAAAATAACACGGTACTATCTCAGGGTCATCCCCAGCTGTGTACTGTGTACTAGATAACACGGTACTATCTCAGGATCATCCCCAGCTGTGTAGTAGATAACACGGTACTATCTGAGGGTCATCCCCAGCTGCAGACTAGATAACACGGTACTATCTCAGGATCATCCCCAGCTGTGTACTAGGTACTAGATAACACTGTACTATCTCAGGATCATCCCCAGCTGTGTACTGGGTACTAGATAACACGGTACAATCTCAGGATCATCCCCAGCTGTGTATTAGGTACTAGATAACACTGTACTATCTCAGGGTCATCCCCAGCTGTGTACTAGATAACACGGTACTATCTCAGGGTCATCTACAGATGTGTACTAGATAACACGGTACTATCTCAGGATCATCCCCAGCTGTGTACTAGGTATTAGATAACACGGTACTATCTCAAGATCATCCCCAGCTGCATACTAGGTAACAATGTACTATCACAGGATCATCCCCAGCTGCGTACTGGATAACAAGGTACTATCTCAGGATCATCCCCAGCTGTGTATTAGTTACTTGATAACACTGTACTATCTCAGGATCATCCCCAGCTGTGTATTAGGTACTAGATAACACTGTACTATCTCAGGGTCATCCCCAGCTGTGTACTATAGAACATGGTACTATCTCAAGATCATCCCCAGCTGCATACTAGGTAACACTGTACTATCACAGGATCATCCCCAGCTGCTTACTGGATAACAAGGTACTATCTCAGGATCATCCCCAGCTGTGTATTAGTTACTAGATAACACTGTACTATCTCAGGATCATCCCCAGCTGTGTACTGGGTACTAGATAACACGGTACTATCTCAGGAAAATCCCCAGCTGTGTACTATAGAACATGGTAGTATCTCCGGATCATCCCCAGCTGTGTACTAGAGAACTGGTAGTATCTCAGGATCATCCCCAGCTGTGTACTGGCTACTAGATAACACAGTACTATCTCAGGATCATCCCCAGCTGCGTACTAGGTACTAAATGAAACGGTAATATCTCAGGATCATCCCCAGCTGCGTACTAGGTACTAAATAACACGGTACTATCTCAGGATCATCTACAGCTGTGTTCTAGATAACACAGTACTATGTCAGGACCATCCCCAGCTGCGTACTAGGTACTAGATAACACTGTACTATCTCAGGGTCATCCCCAGCTGTGTACTAGAGAACTGGTAGTATCTCAGGATCATCCCCAGCTGTGTACTGGCTACTAGATAACACAGTACTATCTCAGGATCATCCCCAGCTGTGTAGTAGGTACAAAATAACACGGTACTATCTCAGGGTCATCCCCAGCTGTGTACTGTGTACTAGATAACACGGTACTATCTCAGGATCATCCCCAGCTGTGTACTAGATAACACGGTACTATCTCAGGGTCATCCCCAGCTGCAGACTAGATAACACGGTACTATCTCAGGATCATCCCCAGCTGTGTACTAGGTACTAGATAACACTGTACTATCTCAGGATCATCCCCAGCTGTGTACTGGGTACTAGATAACACGGTACAATCTCAGGATCATCCCCAGCTGTGTATTAGGTACTAGATAACACTGTACTATCTCAGGGTCATCCCCAGCTGTGTACTAGATAACACGGTACTATCTCAGGGTCATCTACAGATGTGTACTAGATAACACGGTACTATCTCAGGATCATCCCCAGCTGTGTACTAGGTATTAGATAACACGGTACTATCTCAAGATCATCCCCAGCTGCGTACTAGGTAACACTGTATTATCACAGGATCATCCCCAGCTGCGTACTGGATAACAAGGTACTATCTCAGGATCATCCCCAGCTGTGTATTAGTTACTAGATAACACTGTACTATCTCAGGATCATCCCCAGCTGTGTACTGGGTACTAGATAACACGGTACTATCTCTGGGTCATCCCCAGCTGCGTACTAGATAACACGGTACTATCTCAGGAAAATCCCCAGCTGTGTACTAGAGAACATGGTAGTATCTCCGGATCATCCCCAGCTGTGTACTAGAGAACTGGTAGTATCTCAGGATCATCCCCAGCTGTGTACTGGCTAGTAGATAACACAGTACTATCTCAGGATCATCCCCAGCTGCGTACTAGGTACTAAATGAAACGGTAATATCTCAGGATCATCCCCAGCTGCGTACTAGGTACTAAATAACACGGTACAATCTCAGGATCATCCCAAGCTGCGTACTAGGCACTAGATAACTCTGTACTATCTCAGGTTCATCCCCAGCTGTGTTCTAGATAACACGGTACTATCTCAGGATCATCTACAGCTGTGTACTAGATAACACGGTACTATCTCAGGGTCATCCCCAGCTGTGTTCTAGATAACACAGTACTATGTCAGGACCATCCCCAGCTGCGTACTAGGTACTAGATAACACTGTACTATCTCAGGGTCATACCCAGCTGTGTACTAGATAACACGGTACAATCTCAGGATCATCCCCAGCTGTGTATTAGGTACTAGATAACAATGTACTATCTCAGGGTCATCCCCAGCTGTGTACTAGATAACACGGTACTATCTCAGGGTCATCTACAGATGTGTACTAGATAACACGGTACTATCTCAGGATCATCCCCAGCTGTGTACTAGGTATTAGATAACACGGTACTATCTCAAGATCATCCCCAGCTGCGTACTAGGTAACACTGTACTATCACAGGATCATCCCCAGCTGCGTACTGGATAACAAGGTATTATCTCAGGATCATCCCCAGCTGTGTACTGGCTACTAGATAACACATTAATATCTCAGGATCATCCCCAGCTACGTACTAGGTACTAAATAACACGGTACTATCTCAGGATCATCCCAAGCTGCGTACTAGGCACAAGATAACACTGTACTATCTCAGGATCATCCCCAGCTGTGTATTAGGTACTAGATAACACTGTACTATCTCAGGGTCATCCCCAGCTGTGTACTAGATAACACGGTACTATCTCAGGATCATCTAAAGCTGTGTACTACATAACACGGTACTATGTCAGGATCATCCCCAGCTGTGTACTGTGTACTAGATAACACTGTACTATCTCAGGATCATCCCCAGCTGTGTACTAGAGAACATGGTAGTATCAGGATCATCCCCAGCTGTGTAGTAGGTACAGAATAACACGGTACTATCTCAGGGTCATCCCCAGCTGTGTACTCGGTACTAGATAACACGGTACTATCTCAGGATCATCCCCAGCTGCGTACTAGGTACTTGAGAACACGGAACTATCTCAGGACCATCCCCAGCTGCATACTGGATACCACGGTACTATCTCAGGGTCATCCCCAGCTGTGTACTAGATAACTCTGTACTATCTCAGGTTCATCCCCAGCTGTGTTCTAGATAACACGGTACTATCTCAGGATCATCTACAGCTGTGTACTAGATAACACGGTACTATCTCAGGGTCATCCCCAGCTGTGTTCTAGATAACACAGTACTATGTCAGGACCATCCCCAGCTGCGTACTAGGTACTAGATAACACTGTACTATCTCAGGGTCATCCCCAGCTGTGTACTAGATAACACGGTACTATCTCAGGATCATCTACAGCTACGTACTCGATAACACGGTACTATCTCAGGGTCATCCCCAGCTGTGTACTAGATAACACAGTAGTATCTCAGGTTCATCCCCAGCCGTGTTCTAGAGAACATGGTAGTATCTCAGGATCATCCCCAGCTGTGTACTGGCTACTAGATAACACAGTACTATCTCAGGATCATCCCCAGCTGTGTACTAGATAACACGGTACTATCTCAGGGTCATCCCCAGCTGCAGACTAGATAACACGGTACTATCTCAGGATCATCCCCAGCTGTGTACTAGGTACTAGATAACACTGTACTATCTCAGGATCATCCCCAGCTGTGTACTGGGTACTAGATAACACGTTACAATCTCAGGATCATCCCCAGCTGTGTATTAGGTACTAGATAACACTGTTCTATCTCAGGGTCATCCCCAGCTGTGTACTAGATAACACGGTACTATCTCAGGGTCATCTACAGATGTGTACTAGATAACACGGTACTATCTCAGGATCATCCCCAGCTGTGTACTAGGTATTATATAACACGGTACTATCTCAAGATCATCCCCAGCTGCTTACTAGGTAACACTGTACTATCACAGGATCATCCCCAGCTGCGTACTGGATAACACGGTACAATCTCAGGATCATCCCCAGCTGTGTATTAGGTACTAGATAACACTGTACTATCTCAGGGTCATCCCCAGCTGTGTACTAGATAACACGGTACTATCTCAGGGTCATCTACAGATGTGTACTAGATAACACGGTACTATCTCAGGGTCATCCCCAGCTGTGAACTAGATAACACGGAACTATCTCAGGACCATCCCCAGCTGCATACTGGATATCACGGTACTATCTCAGGGTCATCCCCAGCTGTGTACTAGATAACACGGTACAATCTCAGGGTCATCCCCAGCTGTGTACTAGATAACACAGTAGTATCTCAGGATCATCCCCAGCCGTGTACTACAGAACATGGTAGTATCTCAGGATCATCCCCAGCTGTGTACTGGCTACTAGATAACACAGTAATATCTCAGGATCATCCCCAGCTGCGTACTAGGTACTAAATAACACAGTACTATCTCAGGATCATCCCAAGCTGCGTACTAGGCACTAGATAACACTGTACTATCTCAGGATCATCCCCAGCTGTGTATTAGGTACTAGATAACACTGTACTGTCTCAGGGTCAACCCCAGCTGTGTACTAGATAACACGGTACTATCTCAGGATCATCTACAGCTGTGTACTACATAACACGGTACTATCTCAGGATCATCCCCAGCTGTGTACTAGAGAACATGGTAGTATCTCAGGATCATCCCCAGCTGTGTAGTAGGTACAAAATAACACGGTACTATCTCAGGGTCATCCCCAGCTGTGTACTGTGTACTAGATAACACGGTACTATCTCAGGATCATCCCCAGCTGTGTAGTAGATAACACGGTACTATCTGAGGGTCATCCCCAGCTGCAGACTAGATAACACGGTACTATCTCAGGATCATCCCCAGCTGTGTACTAGGTACTAGATAACACTGTACTATCTCAGGATCATCCCCAGCTGTGTACTGGGTACTAGATAACACGGTACAATCTCAGGATCATCCCCAGCTGTGTATTAGGTACTAGATAACACTGTACTATCTCAGGGTCATCCCCAGCTGTGTACTAGATAACACGGTACTATCTCAGGGTCATCTACAGATGTGTACTAGATAACACGGTACTATCTCAGGATCATCCCCAGCTGTGTACTAGGTATTAGATAACACGGTACTATCTCAAGATCATCCCCAGCTGCATACTAGGTAACAATGTACTATCACAGGATCATCCCCAGCTGCGTACTGGATAACAAGGTACTATCTCAGGATCATCCCCAGCTGTGTATTAGTTACTTGATAACACTGTACTATCTCAGGATCATCCCCAGCTGTGTATTAGGTACTAGATAACACTGTACTATCTCAGGGTCATCCCCAGCTGTGTACTAGATAACACGGTACTATCTCAGGGTCATCTACAGATGTGTACTAGATAACACGGTACTATCTCAGGATCATCCCCAGCTGTGTACTAGGTATTAGATAACACGGTACTATCTCAAGATCATCCCCAGCTGCATACTAGGTAACACTGTACTATCACAGGATCATCCCCAGCTGCTTACTGGATAACAAGGTACTATCTCAGGATCATCCCCAGCTGTGTATTAGTTACTAGATAACACTGTACTATCTCAGGATCATCCCCAGCTGTGTACTGGGTACTAGATAACACGGTACTATCTCAGGAAAATCCCCAGCTGTGTACTATAGAACATGGTAGTATCTCCGGATCATCCCCAGCTGTGTACTAGAGAACTGGTAGTATCTCAGGATCATCCCCAGCTGTGTACTGGCTACTAGATAACACAGTACTATCTCAGGATCATCCCCAGCTGCGTACTAGGTACTAAATGAAACGGTAATATCTCAGGATCATCCCCAGCTGCGTACTAGGTACTAAATAACACGGTACTATCTCAGGATCATCTACAGCTGTGTTCTAGATAACACAGTACTATGTCAGGACCATCCCCAGCTGCGTACTAGGTACTAGATAACACTGTACTATCTCAGGGTCATCCCCAGCTGTGTACTAGAAAACACGGTACTATCTCAGGATCATCTACAGCTACGTAATCGATAACACAGTACTATCTCAGGGTCATCCCCAGCTGTGTACTAGATAACACAGTACTATCTCAGGATCATCCCCAGCCGTGTTCTAGAGAACATGGTAGTATCTCAGGATCATCCTAAGCTGTGTACTGGCTACTAGATAACACAGTACTATCTCAGGAACATCCCCAACTGTGTACTAGATAACACGGTACTATCTCATGGTCATCCCCAGCTGCAGACTAGATAACACGGTACTATCTCAGGATCATCCCCAGCTGTGTACTAGGTACTAGATAACACTGTACTATCTCAGGATCATCCCCAGCTGTGTACTGGGTACTCGATAACACGGTACAATCTCTGGATCATCCCCAGCTGTGTATTAGGTACTAGATAACACTGTACTATCTCAGGGTCATCCCCAGCTGTGTACTAGATAACACGGTACAATCTCAGGGTCATCCCCAGATGTGTACTAGATAACACAGTAGTATCTCAGGATCATCCCCAGCCGTGTTCTAGAGAACATGGTAGTATCTCAGGATCATCCCCAGCTGTGTACTGGGTACTAGATAACACGGTACAATCTCAGGATCATCCCCAGCTGTGTATTAGGTACTAGATAACACTGTACTATCTCAGGGTCATCCCCAGCTGTGTACTAGATAACACGGTACTATCTCAGGGTCATCTACAGATGTGTGCTAGATAACACGGTACCATCTCAGGATCATCCCCAGCTGTGTACTAGGTATTACATAAGACGGTACTATCTCAAGATCATCCCCAGCTGCGTACTAGGTAACACTGTACTATCACAGGATCATCCCCAGCTGCGTACTGGATAACAAGGTATTATCTCAGGATCATCCCCAGCTGTGTACTGGCTACTAGATAACACGGTACAATCTCAGGATCATCCCCAGCTGCGTACTAGGTACTAAATAACACGGTACTATCTCAGGATCATCCCAAGCTGCGTACTAGGCACTAGATAACACTGTACTATCTCAGGATCATCCCCAGCTGTGTATTAGGTACTAGATAACACTGTACTATCTCAGGGTCATCCCCAGCTGTGTACTAGATAACACGGTACTATCTCAGGATCATCTACAGCTGTGTACTACATAACACGGTACTATGTCAGGATCATCCCCAGCTGTGTACTGTGTACTAGATAACACTGTACTATCTCAGGATCATCCCCAGCTGTGTACTAGAGAACATGGTAGTATCTCAGGATCATCCCCAGCTGTGTAGTAGGTACAAAATAACACGGTACTATCTCAGGGTCATCCCCAGCTGTGTACTCGGTACTAGATAACACGGTACTATCTCAGGATCATCCCCAGCTGCGTACTAGGTACTAGATAACACGGAACTATCTCAGGACCATCCCCAGCTGCATACTGGATACCACGGTACTATCTCTGGGTCATCCTCAGCTGTGTACTAGATAAATCTGTACTATCTCAGGTTCATCCCCAGCTGTGTTCTAGATAACACGGTACTATCTCAGGATCATCTACAGCTGTGTACTAGATAACACGGTACTATCTCAGGGTCATCCCCAGCTGTGTTCTAGATAACACAGTACTATGTCAGGACCATCCCCAGCTGCGTACTAGGTACTAGATAACACTGTACTATCTCAGGGTCATCCCCAGCTGTGTACTATATAACACGGTACTATCTCAGGATCATAAACAGCTGCGAACTCGATAACACGGTACTATCTCAGGGTCATCCCCAGCTGTGTACTAGATAACACAGTAGTATCTCAGGATCATCCCCAGCCGTGTTCTAGAGAACACGGTAGTATCTCAGGATCATCCCCAGCTGTGTACTGGCTACTAGATAACACAGTACTATCTCAGGATCATCCCCAGCTGCGTACTAGGTACTAAATAACACGGTACTATCTCAGGATCATCCCCAGCTGCGTACTAGGTGCTAAATGACACTGTACTATCTCAGGGTCATCCCCAGCTGTGTACTGGGTACTAAATAACACGGAACTATCTCAGGATCTACCCAGCTGCGTACTAGATAACACGGTACTATCTCAGGGTCATCCCCAGCTGTGAACTAGATAACACGGAACTATCTCAGGACCATCCCCAGCTGCATACTGGATATCACGGTACTATCTCAGGGTCATCCCCAGCTGTGTACTAGATAACACGGTACAATCTCAGGGTCATCCCCAGCTGTGTACTAGATAACACAGTAGTATCTCAGGATCATCCCCAGCCGTGTACTAGAGAACATGGTAGTATCTCAGGATCATCCCCAGCTGTGTACTGGCTACTAGATAACATAGTAATATCTCAGGATCATCCCCAGCAGCGTACTAGGTACTAAATAACACAGTACTATCTCAGGATCATCCCAAGCTGCGTACTAGGCACTAGATAACACTGTACTATCTCAGGATCATCCCCAGCTGTGTATTAGGTACTAGATAACACTGTACTATCTCAGGGTCATCCCCAGCTGTGTACTAGGTAACACGGTACTATCTCAGGATCATCTACAGCTGTGTACTACATAACACAGTACTATGTCAGGATCATCCCCAGCTGTGTACTGTGTACTAGAGAACACTGTACTATCTCAGGATCATCCCCAGCTGTGTACTAGAGAACATGGTAGTATCTCAGGATCATCCCCAGCTGTGTAGTAGGTACAAAATAACACGGTACTATCTCAGGGTCATCCCCAGCTGTGTACTGTGTACTAGATAACACGGTACTATCTCAGGATCATCCCCAGCTGTGTACTAGATAACACGGTACTATCTCAGGGTCATCCCCAGCTGCAGACTAGATAACACGGTACTATCTCAGGATCATCCCCAGCTGTGTACTAGGTACTAGATAACACGGTACTATCTCAGGATCATCCCCAGCTGTGTACTGGGTACTAGATAACACGGTACAATCTCAGGATCATCCCCAGCTGTGTACTGGCTACTAGAAAACACAGTACTATCTCAGGATCATCCCCAGCTGTGTACTAGATAACACTGTACTATCTCAGGGTCATCCCCAGCTGTGTACTAGATAACACGGTACTATCTCAGGGTCATCTACAGATGTGTACTAGATAACACGGTACTATCTCAAGATCATCCCCAGCTGCGTACTGGGTAACACTGTACTATCACAGGATCATCCCCAGCTGCGTACTGGATAACAAGGTACTATCTCAGGATCATCCCCAGCTGTGTATTAGTTACTAGATAACACTGTACTATCTCAGGATCATCCCCAGCTGTGTAGTAGGTACAAAATAACACGGTACTATCTCAGGATCATCCCCAGCTGCGTACTAGGTACTTGATAACACGGAACTATCTCAGGACCATCCCCAGCTGCATACTGGATACCACGGTACTATCTCAGGGTCATCCCCAGCTGTGTACTAGATAACTCTGTACTATCTCAGGTTCATCCCCAGGTGTGTTCTAGATAACACGGTACTATCTCAGGATCATCTACAGCTGTGCACTAGATAACACAGTACTATGTCAGGACCATCCCCAGCTGCGTACTAGGTACTAGATAACACTGTACTATCTCAGGGTCATCCCCAGCTGTGTACTAGATAACACGGTACTATCTCAGGATCATCCCCAGCTGTGTTCTAGATAACACAGTACTATGTCAGGACCATCCCCAGCTGCGTACTAGGTACTAGATAACACTGTACTATCTCAGGGTCATCCCCAGCTGTGTACTAGATAACACGGTACTATCTCAGGTTCATCCCCAGCCGTGTTCTAGAGAACATGGTAGTATCTCAGGATCATCCCCAGCTGTGTACTGGCTACTAGAAAACACAGTACTATCTCAGGATCATCCCCAGCTGTGTACTAGATAACACGGTACTATCTCAGGGTCATCCCCAGCTGCAGACTAGATAACACGGTACTATCTCAGGATCATCCCCAGCTGTGTACTAGGTACTAGATAACACTGTACTATCTCAGGATCATCCCCAGCTGTGTACTGGGTACTAGATAACACGTTACAATCTCAGGATCATCCCCAGCTGTGTATTAGGTACTAGATAACACTGTACTATATCAGGGTCATCCCCAGCTGTGTACTAGATAACACGGTACTATCTCAGGGTCATCTACAGATGTGTACTAGATAACACGGTACTATCTCAGGATCATCCCCAGCTGTGTACTAGGTATTAGATAACACGGTACTATCTCAAGATCATCCCCAGCTGCGTACTAGGTAACACTGTACTATCACAGGATCATCCCCAGCTGCGTACTGGATAACACGGTACAATCTCAGGATCATCCCCAGCTGTGTATTAGGTACTAGATAACACTGTACTATCTCAGGGTCATCCCCAGCTGTGTACTAGATAACACAGTACTATCTCAGGGTCATCTACAGATGTGTACTAGATAACACGGTACTATCTCAGGGTCATCCCCAGCTGTGAACTATATAACACGGAACTATCTCAGGACCATCCCCAGCTGCATACTGGATATCACGGTACTATCTCAGGGTCATCCCCAGCTGTGTACTAGATAACATGGTACAATCTCAGGGTCATCCCCAGCTGTGTTCTAGATAACACAGTAGTATCTCAGGATCATCCCCAGCTGTGTACTACAGAACATGGTAGTATCTCAGGATCATCCCCAGCTGTGTACTGGCTACTAGATAACACAGTAATATCTCAGGATCATCCCCAGCTGCGTACTAGGTACTAAATAACACGGTACTATCTCAGGATCATCCCAAGCTGCGTACTAGGCACTAGATAACACTGTACTATCTCAGGATCATCCCCAGCTGTGTATTAGGTACTAGATAACACTGTACTATCTCAGGGTCATCCCCAGCTGTGTACTAGATAACACGGTACTATCTCAGGATCATCTACAGCTGTGTACTACATAACACGGTACTATGTCAGGATCATCCCCAGCTGTGTACTGTGTAGTAGATAACACTGTACTATCTCAGGATCATCCCCAGATGTGTACTAGAGAACATGGTAGTATCTCAGGATCATCCCCAGCTGTGTAGTAGGTACAAAATAACACAGTACTATCTCAGGGTCATCCCCAGCAGTGTACTGTGTACTAGATAACACGGTACTATCTCAGGATCATCCCCAGCTGTGTACTAGATAACACGGTACTATCTCAGGGTCATCCCCAGCTGCAGACTAGATAACACGGTACTATCTCAGGATCATCCCCAGCTGTGTACTAGGTACTAGATAACACTGTACTATCTCAGGATCATCCCCAGCTGTGTACTGGGTACTAGATAAGACGGTACAATCTCAGGATCATCCCCATCTGTGTATTAGGTACTAGATAACACTGTACTATGTCAGGGTCATCCCCAGCTGTGTACTAGATAACACGGTACTATCTCAGGGTCATCTACAGATGTGTACTAGATAACACGGTACTATCTCAAGATCATCCCCAGCTGCGTACTAGGTAACACTGTACTATCACAGGATCATCCCCAGCTGCGTACTGGATAACAAGGTTCTATCTCAGGATCATCCCCAGCTGTGTATTAGTTACTAGATAACACTGTACTATCTCAGGATCATCCCCAGCTGTGTACTGGGTACTAGATAACACGGTACTATCTCTGGGTCATCCCCAGCTGCGTACTAGATAACACGGTACTATCTCAGTAAAATCCCCAGCTGTGTACTAGAGAACATGGTAGTATCTCCGGATCATCCCCAGCTGTGTACTAGAGAACTGGTAGTATCTCAGGATCATCCCCAGCTGTGTACTGGCTACTAGATAAAACAGTACTATCTCAGGATCATCCCCAGCTGCGTACTAGGTACTAAATGAAACGGTAATATCTCAGGATCATCCCCAGCTGCGTACTAGGTACTAAATAACACGGTACTATCTCAGGATCATCCCAAGCTGC
Organism: Acipenser ruthenus; assembly: GCF_902713425.1. Taxonomy (NCBI): domain Eukaryota; kingdom Metazoa; phylum Chordata; class Actinopteri; order Acipenseriformes; family Acipenseridae; genus Acipenser; species Acipenser ruthenus. The sequence continues at coordinate 27,993 of NW_026708489.1, read as the reverse complement.
GTACTAGGCACTAGATAACTCTGTACTATCTCAGGTTCATCCCCAGCTGTGTTCTAGATAACACGGTACTATCTCAGGATCATCTACAGCTGTGTACTAGATAACACGGTACTATCTCAGGGTCATCCCCAGCTGTGTTCTAGATAACACAGTACTATGTCAGGACCATCCCCAGCTGCGTACTAGGTACTAGATAACACTGTACTATCTCAGGGTCATCCCCAGCTGTGTACTAGATAACACGGTACTATCTCAGGATCATCTACAGCTACGTAATCGATAACACGGTACTATCTCAGGGTCATCCCCAGCTGTGTACTAGATAACACAGTAGTATCTCAGGATCATCCCCAGCCGTGTTCTAGAGAACATGGTAGTATCTCTGGATCATCCCCAGCTGTGTACTGGCTACTAGATAACACAGTACTATCTCAGGATCATCCCCAGCTGTGTACTAGAGAACACGGTACTATCTCATGGTCATCCCCAGCTGCAGACTAGATAACACGGTACTATCTCAGGATCATCCCCAGCTGTGTACTAGGTACTAGATAACACTGTACTATCTCAGGATCCTCCCCAGCTGTGTACTGGGTACTAGATAAAACGGTACAATCTCAGGATCATCCCCAGCTGTGTATTAGGTACTAGATAACACTGTACTATCTCAGGGTCATCCCCAGCTGTGTACTAGATAACACGGTACTATCTCAGGGTCATCTACAGATGTGTACTAGATAACACGGTACTATCTCAGGATCATCCCCAGCTGTGTACTAGGTATTAGATAACACGGTACTATCTCAAGATCATCCCCAGCTGCGTACTAGGTAACACTGTACTATCACAGGATCATCCCCAGCTGCGTACTGGATAACAAGGTATTATCTCAGGATCATCCCCAGCTGTGTACTGGCTACTAGATAACACATTAATATTCCAGGATCATCCCCAGCTGCGTACTAGGTACTAAATAACACAGTACTATCTCAGGATCATCCCAAGCTGCGTACTAGGCACTAGATAACACTGTACTATCTCAGGATCATCCCCAGCTGTGTATTAGGTACTAGATAACACTGTACTATCTCAGGGTCATCCCCAGCTGTGTACTAGATAACACGGTACTATCTCAGGATCATCTACAGCTGTGTACTACATAACACGGTACTATGTCAGGATCATCCCCAGCTGTGTACTGTGTACTAGATAACACTGTACTATCTCAGGATCATCCCCAGCTGTGTACTAGAGAACATGGTAGTATCTCAGGATCATCCCCAGCTGTGTAGTAGGTACAAAATAACAAGGTACGATCTCAGGGTCATCCCCAGCTGTGTTCTAGATAACACAGTACTATGTCAGGACCATCCCCAGCTGCGTACTAGGTACTAGATAACACTGTACTATCTCAGGGTCATCCCCAGCTGTGTACTAGATAACACGGTACTATCTCAGGATCATCTACAGCTACGTACTCGATAACACGGTACTATCTCAGGGTCATCCCCAGCTGTGTACTAGATAACACAGTAGTATCTCAGGTTCATCCCCAGCCGTGTTCTAGAGAACATGGTAGTATCTCAGGATCATCCCCAGCTGTGTACTGGCTACTAGATAACACAGTACTATCTTAGGATCATCCCCAGCTGTGTACTAGATAACACGGTACTATCTCAGGGTCATCCCCAGCTGCAGACTAGATAACACGGTACTATCTCAGGATCATCCCCAGCTGTGTACTAGGTACTAGATAACACTGTACTATCTCAGGATCATCCCCAGCTGTGTACTGGGTACTATATAACACGTTACAATCTCAGGATCATCCCCAGCTGTGTATTAGGTACTAGATAACACTGTACTATCTCAAGATCATCCCCAGCTGCGTACTAGGTAACACTGTACTATCACAGGATCATCCCCAGCTGCGTACTGGATAACACGGTACAATCTCAGGATCATCCCCAGCTGTGTATTAGGTACTAGATAACACTGTACTATCTCAGGGTCATCCCCAGCTGTGTACTAGATAACACGGTACTATCTCAGGGTCATCTACAGATGTGTACTAGATAACACGGTACTATCTCAGGATCATCCCCAGCTGTGTACTAGGTATTAGATAACACGGTACTATCTCAAGATCATCCCCAGCTGCGTACTAGGTAACAATGTACTATCACAGGATCATCCCCAGCTGCGTACTGGATAACAACGTACTATCTCAGGATCATCCCCAGCTGTGTATTAGTTACTAGATAACACTGTACTATCTCAGGATCATCCCCAGCTGTGTACTAGATAACACGGTACTATCTCAGGAAAATCCCCAGCTGTGTACTAGAGAACATGGTAGTATCTCCGGATCATCCCCAGCTGTGTACTAGAGTGCTGGTAGTATCTCAGGATCATCCCCAGCTGTGTACTGGCTACTAGATAACACAGTACTATCTCAGGATCATCCCCAGCTGCGTACTAGGTACTAAATGAAACGGTAATATCTCAGGATCATCCCCAGCTGCGTACTAGGTACTAAATAACACGGTACTATCTCAGGATCATCCCAAGCTGCGTACTAGGCACGAGATAACACTGTACTATCTCAGGATCATCCCCAGCTGTGTATTAGGTACTAGATAACACTGTACTATCTCAGGGTCATCCCCAGCTGTGTACTAGATAACACGGTACTATCTCAGGATCATCTACAGCTGTGTACTACATAACACGGTACTATGTCAGGATCATCCCCAGCTGTGTACTGTGTACTAGATAACACTGTACTATCTCAGGATCATCCCCAGCTGTGTACTAGAGAACATGGTAGTATCTCAGGATCATCCCCAGCTGTGTAGTAGGTACAAAATAACACGGTACTATCTCAGGGTCATCCCCAGCTGTGTACTGTGTACTAGATAACACGGTACTATCTCAGGATCATCCCCAGCTGTGTACTAGATAACACGGTACTATCTCAGGGTCATCCCCAGCTGCAGACTAGATAACACGGTACTATCTCAGGATCATCCCCAGCTGTGTACTATGTACTAGATAACACTGTACTATCTCAGGATCATCCCCAGCTGTGTACTGGGTACTAGATAACACGGTACAATCTCAGGATCATCCCCAGCTGTGTATTAGGTACTAGATAACACTGTACTATCTCAGGGTCATCCCCAGCTGTGTACTAGATAACACGGTACTATCTCAGGGTCATCTACAGATGTGTACTAGATAACACGGTACTATCTCAGGATCATCCCCAGCTGTGTACTAGGTATTAGATAACACGGTACTATCTCAAGATCATCCCCAGCTGCGTACTAGGTAACACTGTACTATCACAGGATCATCCCCAGCTGCGTACTGGATAACAAGGTACTATCTAAGGATCATCCCCAGCTGTGTATTAGTTACTAGATAACACTGTACTATCTCAGGATCATCCCCAGCTGTGTACTGGGTACTAGATAACACGGTACTATCTCAGGGTCATCCCCAGCTGCGTACTAGATAACACGGTACTATCTCAGGAAAATCCCCAGCTGTGTACTAGGGAACATGGTAGTATCTCCGGATCATCCCCAGCTGTGTACTAGAGAACTGGTAGTATCTCAGGATCATCCCCAGCTGTGTACTGGCTACTAGATAACACAGTACTATCTCAGGATCATCCCCAGCTGCGTACTAGGTACTAAATGAAACGGTAATATCTCAGGATCATCCCCAGCTGCGTACTAGGTACTAAATAACACGGTACTATCTCAGGATCATCCCAAGCTGCGTAGTAGGCACTAGATAACTCTGTACTATCTCAGGTTCATCCCCAGCTGTGTTCTAGATAACACGGTACTATGTCAGGATCATCCCCAGCTGTGTACTGTGTACTAGATAACACTGTACTATCTCAGGATCATCCCCAGCTGTGTACTAGAGAACATGGTAGTATCTCAGGATCATCCCCAGCTGTGTAGTAGGTACAAAATAACACGGTACTATCTCAGGGTCATCCCCAGCTGTGTACTGGGTACTAGATAACACGGTACTATCTCAGGATCATCCCCACCTGCGTACTAGGTACTAGATAACACGGAACTATCTCAGGACCATCCCCAGCTGCATACTGGATACCACGTTACTATCTCAGGGTCATCCCCTGCTGTGTTCTAGATAACACGGTACTATCTCAGGATCATCTACAGCTGTGTACTAGATAACACGGTACTATCTCAGGGTCATCCCCAGCTGTGTTCTAGATAACACGGTACTATCTCAGGGTCATCCCCAGCTGTGTACTAGATAACACGGTACTATGTCAGGATCATCCCCAGCTGTGTACTGTGTACTAGATAACACTGTACTATCTCAGGATCATCCCCAGCTGTGTACTAGAGAACATGGTAGTATCTCAGGATCATCCCCAGCTGTGTAGTAGGTACAAAATAACACGGTACTATCTCAGGGTCATCCCCAGCTGTGTACTGGGTACTAGATAACACGGTACTATCTCAGGATCATCCCCACCTGCGTACTAGGTACTAGATAACACGGAACTATCTCAGGACCATCCCCAGCTGCATACTGGATACCACGTTACTATCTCAGGGTCATCCCCTGCTGTGTTCTAGATAACACGGTACTATCTCAGGATCATCTACAGCTGTGTACTAGATAACACGGTACTATCTCAGGGTCATCCCCAGCTGTGTTCTAGATAACACAGTACTATGTCAGGACCATCCCCAGCTGCGTACTAGGTACTAGATAACACTGTACTATCTCAGGGTCATCCCCAGCTGTGTACTAGATAACACGGTACTATCTCAGGATCATCTACAGCTACGTACTCGATAACACGGTACTATCTCAGGGTCATCCCCAGCTGTGTACTAGATAACACAGTAGTATCTCAGGATCATCCCCAGCCGTGTTCTAGAGAACATGGTAGTATCTCAGGATCATCCCCAGCTGTGTACTGGCTACTAGATAACACAGTACTATCTCAGGATCATCCCCAGCTGCGTACTAGGTACTAAATAACACGGTACTATCTCAGGGTCATCCCCAGCTGTGTACTGGGTACTAAATAACACAGAACTATCTCAGGATCTCCCCAGCTGCGTACTAGATAACACGGTACTATCTCAGGGTCATCCCAAGCTGTGAACTAGATAACACGGAACTATCTCAGGACCATCCCCAGCTGCATACTGGATATCACGGTACTATCTCAGGGTCATCCCCAGCTGTGTACTAGATAACACGGTACAATCTCAGGGTCATCCCCAGCTGTGTACTAGATAACACAGTAGTATCTCAGGATCATCCCCAGCCGTGTACTAGAGAACATGGTAGTATCTCAGGATCATCCCCAGCTGTGTACTGGCTACTAGATAACACAGTACTATCTCAGGATCATCCCCAGCTGCGTACTAGGTACTAAATAACACGGTACTATCTCAGGATCATCCCCAGCTGTGTACTGGGTACTAAATAACACGGAACTATCTCAGGATCTCGCCAGCTGCGTACTAGATAACACGGTACTATCTCAGGGTCATCCCCAGCTGTGTACTAGGTACTAGATAACACTGTACTATCTCAGGATCATCCCCAGCTGTGTACTGGTTTCTAGATAACACGGTACAATCTCTGGATCATCCCCAGCTGTGTATTAGGTACTAGATAACACTGTACTATCTCAGGGTCATCCCCAGCTGTGTACTAGATAACACGGTACAATCTCAGGGTCATCCCCAGCTGTGTACTAGATAACACAGTAGTATCTCAGGATCATCCCCAGCCGTGTTCTAGAGAACATGGTAGTATCTCAGGATCATCCCCAGCTGTGTACTGGCTACTAGATAACACAGTACTATCTCAGGATCATCCCCAGCTGCGTACTAGGTACTAAATAACACGGTACTATCTCAGGGTCATCCCCAGCTGTGTACTGGGTACTAAATAACACGGAACTATCTCAGGATCTCCCCAGCTGCGTACTAGATAACACAGTACTATCTCAGGGTCATCCCCAGCTGTGAACCAGGTACTAGATAACACTGTACTATCTCAGGATCATCCCCAGCTGTGTACTGGGTACTAGATAACACGGTACAATCTCTGGATCATCCCCAGCTGTGTATTAGGTACTAGATAACACTGTACTATCTCAGGGTCATCCCCAGCTGTGTACTAGATAACACGGTACTATCTCAGGGTCATCTACAGATGTGTACTAGATAACACTGTACTATCTCAGGATCATCCCCAGCTGTGTACTAGGTAACACTGTACTATCACAGGATCATCCCCAGCTGCGTACTGGATAACAAGGTTCTATCTCAGGATCATCCCCAGCTGTGTATTAGTTACTAGATAACACTGTACTATCTCAGGATCATCCCCAGCTGTGTACTGGGTCCTAGATAACACGGTACTATCTCAGGGTCATCCCCAGCTGCGTACTAGATAACACGGTACTATCTCAGGAAAATCCCCAGCTGTGTACTAGATAACACAGTACTATCTCAGGATCATCCCCAGCTGCGTACTAGGTACTAAATGAAACGGTAATATCTCAGAATCATCCCCAGCTGCGTACTAGGTACTAAATAACACAGTACTATCTCAGGATCATCCCAAGCTGCGTACTAGGCACTAGATAACACTGTACTGTCTCAGGATCATCCCCAGCTGTGTATTAGGTACTAGATAACACTGTACTATCTCAGGGTCATCCCCAGCTGTGTACTAGATAACACGGTACTATGTCAGGATCATCCCCAGCTGTGTACTGTGTACTAGATAACACTGTACTATCTCAGGGTCATCCCCAGCTGTGTACTAGATAACACTGTACTATCTCAGGATCATCCCCGGCTGTGTACTAGAGAACATGGTAGTATCTCAGGATCATCCCCAGCTGTGTAGTAGGTACAAAATAACACGGTACTATCTCAGGGTCATCCCCAGCTGTGTACTGGGTACTAGATAACACGGTACTATCTCAGGATCATCCCCAGCTGTGTACTAGGTACTAGATAACACGGAACTATCTCAGGACCATCCCCAGCTGCATACTGGATACCACGGTACTATCTCAGGGTCATCCCCAGCTGTGTACTAGATAACTCTGTACTATCTTAGGTTCATCCCCAGCTGTGTTCTAGATAACACGGTACTATCTCAGGATCATCTACAGCTGTGTACTAGATAACACGGTACTATCTCAGGGTCATCCCCAGCTGTGTTCTAGATAACACAGTACTATGTCAGGACAATCCCCAGCTGCGTACTAGGTACTAGATAACACTGTACTATCTCAGGGTCATCCCCAGCTGTGTACTAGATAACACGGTACTATCTCAGGATCATCTACAGCTGCGTACTCGATAACACGGTACTATCTCAGGGTCATCCCCAGCTGTGTACTAGATAACACAGTAGTATCTCAGGATCATCCCCAGCCGTGTTCTAGAGAACATGGTAGTATCTCAGGATCATCCCCAGCTGTGTACTGGCTACTAGATAACACAGTACTATCTCAGGATCATCCCCAGCTGCGTACTAGGTACTAAATAACACAGTACTATCTCAGGATCATCCCCAGCTGCGTACTAGGTGCAAAATAACACGGTACTATCTCAGGGTCATCCCCAGCTGTGTACTGGGTACTAAATAACAAGGAACTATCTCAGGATCATCCCCAGCTGCGTACTAGGTACTAAATAACACGGTACTATCTCAGGGTCATCCCCAGCTGTGAACTAGATAACACGGAACTATCTCAGGACCATCCCCAGCTGCATACTGGATATCACGGTACTATCTCAGGGTCATCCCCAGCTGTGTACTAGATAACACGGTACAATCTCAGGGTCATTCCCAGCTGTGTACTAGATAACACAGTAGTATCTCAGGATCATCCCCAGCCGTGTTCTAGAGAACATGGTAGTATCTCAGGATCATCCCCAGCTGTGTCCTGGCTACTAGATAACACAGTACTATCTCAGGATCATCCCCAGCTGCGTACTAGGTACTAAATAACACGGTACTATCTCAGGATAATCCCCAGCTGTGTACTGGGTACTAGATAACACGGTACTATCTCAGGAAAATCCCCAGCTGTGTACTAGATAACACAGTACTATCTCAGGATCATCCCCAGCTGCGTACTAGGTACTAAATGAAACGGTAATATCTCAGGATCAAGCCCAACTGCGTACTAGGTACTAAATAACACAGTACTATCTCAGGATCATCCCAAGCTGCGTACTAGGCACTAGATAACACTGTACTATCTCAGGATCATCCCCAGTTGTGTACTAGGTACTAGATAACACTGTACTATCTCAGGGTCATCCCCAGCTGTGTACTAGATAACACGGTACTATGTCAGGATCATCCCCATCTGTGTACTGTGTACTAGATAACACTGTACTATCTCAGGATCATCCCCAGCTGTGTACTAGAGAACATGGTAGTATCTCAGGATCATCCCCAGCTGTGTAGTAGGTACAAAATAACACGGTACTATCTCAGGGTCATCCCCAGCTGTGAACTGGGTACTAGATAACACGGTACTATCTCAGGATCATCCCCAGCTGTGTACTAGGTACTAGATAACACGGAACTATCTCAGGACCATCCCCAGCTGCATACTGGATACCACGGTACTATCTCAGGGTCATCCCCAGCTGTGTACTAGATAACTCTGTACTATCTCAGGTTCATCCCCAGCTGTGTTCTAGATAACACGGTACTATCTCAGGATCATCTACAGCTGTGTACTAGATAACACGGTACTATCTCAGGGTCATCCCCAGCTGTGTTCTAGATAACACAGTACTATGTCAGGACAATCCCCAGCTGCGTACTAGGTACTAGATAACACTGTACTATCTCAGGGTCATCCCCAGCTGTGTACTAGATAACACGGTACTATCTCAGGATCATCCCCAGCTGCGTACTAGGTACTAAATGAAACGGTAATATCTCAGGATCATCCCCAGCTGCGTACTAGGTACTAAATAACACAGTACTATCTCAGGATCATCCCAAGCTGCGTACTAGGCACTAGATAACACTGTACTGTCTCAGGATCATCCCCAGCTGTGTATTAGGTACTAGATAACACTGTACTATCTCAGGGTCATCCCCAGCTGTGTACTAGATAACACGGTACTATGTCAGGATCATCCCCAGCTGTGTACTGTATACTAGATAACACTGTACTATCTCAGGATCATCCCCAGCTGTGTACTAGAGAACATGGTAGTATCTCAGGATCATCCCCAGCTGTGTAGTAGGTACAAAATAACACGGTACTATCTCAGGGTCATCCCCAGCTGTGTACTGCGTACTAGATAACACGGTACTATCTCAGGATCAACCCCAGCTGTGTACTAGGTACTAGATAACACGGAACTATCTCAGGACCATCCCCAGCTGCATACTGGATACCACGGTACTATCTCAGGGTCATCCCCAGCTGTGTACTAGATAACTCTGTACTATCTCAGGTTCATCCCCAGCTGTGTTCTAGATAACACGGTACTATCTCAGGATCATCTACAGCTGTGTACTAGATAACACGGTACTATCTCAGGGGCATCCCCAGCTGTGTTCTAGATAACACAGTACTATGTCAGGACAATCCCCAGCTGCGTACTAGGTACTAGATAACACTGTACTATCTCAGGGTCATCCCCAGCTGTGTACTAGATAACACGGTACTATCTCAGGATCATCTACAGCTGCGTACTCGATAACACGGTACTATCTCAGGGTCATCCCCAGCTGTGTACTAGATAACACAGTAGTATCTCAGGATCATCCCCAGCCGTGTTCTAGAGAACATGGTAGTATCTCAGGATCATCCCCAGCTGTGTACTGGCTACTAGATAACACAGTACTATCTCAGGATCATCCCCAGCTGCGTACTAGGTACTAAATAACACAGTACTATCTCAGGATCATCCCCAGCTGCGTACTAGGTGCAAAATAACACGGTACTATCTCAGGGTCATCCCAAGCTGTGTAGTGGGTACTAAATAACAAGGAACTATCTCAGGATCATCCCCAGCTGCGTACTAGGTACTAAATAACACGGTACTATCTCAGGGTCATCCCCAGCTGTGAACTAGATAACACGGAACTATCTCAGGACCATCCCCAGCTGCATACTGGATATCACGGTACTATCTCAGGGTCATCCCCAGCTGTGTACTAGATAACACGGTACAATCTCAGGGTCATCCCCAGCTGTGTACTAGATAACACAGTAGTATCTCAGGATCATCCCCAGCCGTGTACTAGAGAACATGGTAGTATCTCAGGATCATCCCCAGCTGTGTACTGGCTACTAGATAACACAGTACTATCTCAGGATCATCCCCAGCTGCGTACTAGGTACTAAATAACACGGTACTATCTCAGGATCATCCCCAGCTGCGTACTAGGTACTAAATAACACGGTACAATCTCAGGGTCATCCCCAGATGTGTACTAGATAACACAGTAGTATCTCAGGATCATCCCCAGCCGTGTTCTAGAGAACATGGTAGTATCTCAGGATCATCCCCAGCTGTGTACTGGCTACTAGATAACACAGTACTATCTCAGGATCATCCCAAGCTGCGTACTAGGTACTAAATAACACGGTACTATCTCAGGGTCATCCCCAGCTGTGTACTGGGTACTAAATAACACAGAACTATCTCAGGATCTCCCGAGCTGCGTACTAGATAACACGGTACTATCTCAGGGTCATCCCCAGCTGTGAACTAGATAACACGGAACTATCTCAGGACCATCCCCAGCTGCATACTGGATATCACGGTACTATCTCAGGGTGATCCCCAGCTGTGTACTAGATAACACGGTACAATCTCAGGGTCATCCCCAGCTGTGTACTAGATAACACAATAGTATCTCAGGATCATCCCCAGCCGTGTACTAGAGAACATGGTAGTATCTCAGGATCATCTCCAGCTGTGTACTGGCTACTAGGTAACACAGTACTATCTCAGGATCATCCCCAGCTGCGTACTAGGTACTAAATAACACGGTACTATCTCAGGATCATCCCCAGCTGCGTACTAGGTACTAAATAACACGGTACTATCTAGGGGTCATCCCCAGCTGTGAACTAGATAACACGGAACTATCTCAGGACCATCCCCAGCTGCATACTGGATATCACGGTACTATCTCAGGGTCATCCCCAGCTGTGTACTAGATAACACGGTACAATCTCAGGGTCATCCCCAGCTGTGTACTAGATAACACAGTACTATCTCAGGATCATCCCCAGCTGCGTACTAGGTACTAAATAACACGGTACTATCTCAGGATTATCCCAAGCTGCTTACTAGGTACTAGATAACACTGTACTATCTCAGGATCATCCCCAGCTGTATACTGGGTACTCGATAACACGGTACAATCTCAGGATCATCTACAGCTGTGTACTAGATAACACTGTACTATCTCAGGGTACTACCCAGCTGTGTACTAGATAACACAGTACTATCTCAGGATCATCCCCAGCTGCGTACTAGGTACTAAATAACACGGTACTATCTCAGGATCATCCCCAGCTGCGTACTAGGTACTAAATAACACGGTACTATCTCAGGGTCATCCCCAGCTGTGTACTGGGTACTAAATAACACGGAACTATCTCAGGATCTCCCCAGCTGCGTACTAGGTACTAGATAACACTCTACTATCTTAGGATCATCTACAGCGGTGTGCTAGATAACACGGTACTATCTCAGGTTCCTCCCCAGCTGTGTACTAGATAACATGGTACAATCTCAGGATCATCTACAGCTGTGTACTAGATAACACAGTAGTATCTCAGGATCATCTACAGCTGTGTACTAGATAACACGGTACTATGTCAGGATCATCCCCAGCTGTGTACTGGCTACTAGATAACACAGTACTATCTCAGGATCATGCCCAGCTGCGTACTAGGTACTAAATAACACGGTACTATCTTAGGATCATCCCCAGCTGCTTACTAGGTACTAAATAACACGATACTATCTCAGGGTCATCCCCAGCTGTGTACTGCGTACTAAATAACACGGAACTATCTCAGGACCATCCCCAGCTGCGTACTGGATATCACGGTACTATCTCAGGGTCATCCCCAACTGTGTACTAGATAACACGGTACAATCTCAGGATCATCTACAGCTGTGTATTAGATAACACAGTAGTATCTCAGGATAATACCCAGCCGTGTACTAGAGAACATGGTAGTATCTCAGGATCATCCCCAGCTGCGTACTAGGTACTAAATAACATGGTACTATCTCAGGATCATCCCCTGCTGCGTACTAGATAACACGGTACTATCTCAGGGTCATCCCCAGCTGTGCACTACATAACAGGGTATTATCTCAGGTTCCTCCCCAGCTGTGTACTAGATAACACGGTACAATCTCAGGATCATCTACAGCTGTGTACTAGATAACACAGTATTATCTCAGGATCATCTACAGCTGTGTACTAGATAACACGGTACTATGTCAGGATCATCCCCAGCTGTGTACTAGATAACACTACTATCTCAGGGTCATCCCCAGCTGTGTACTAGATAACACGGTACTATCTCAGTGTCATCCCGAGCTGTGTACTAGATAACACTGTACTATCTCAGGGTCATCCCCAGCTGTGTACTAGATAACACGGTACTATCTCAGGATCATCTACAGCTGCGTCCTCGATATCACGGTACTATCTCAGGGTCATCACCAGCTGTGTACTAGATAACACAGTAGTATCTCAGGATCATCCCCCGCCGTGTACTAGAGAACATGGTACAATCTCAGGATCATCTACAGCTGTGTACTAGATAACACAGTAGTATCTCAGGATCATCTACAGCTGTGTACTAGATAACACGGTACTATGTCAGGATCATCCCCAGCTGTGTACTGGCTACTAGATAACACAGTACTATCTCAGGATCATGCCCAGCTGCGTACTAGGTACTAAATAACACGGTACTATCTTAGGATCATCCCCAGCTGCTTACTAGGTACTAAATAACACGATACTATCTCAGGGTCATCCCCAGCTGTGTACTGCGTACTAAATAACACGGAACTATCTCAGGACCATCCCCAGCTGCGTACTGGATATCACGGTACTATCTCAGGGTCATCCCCAACTGTGTACTAGATAACACGGTACAATCTCAGGATCATCTACAGCTGTGTATTAGATAACACAGTAGTATCTCAGGATAATACCCAGCCGTGTACTAGAGAACATGGTAGTATCTCAGGATCATCCCCAGCTGCGTACTAGGTACTAAATAACATGGTACTATCTCAGGATCATCCCCTGCTGCGTACTAGATAACACGGTACTATCTCAGGGTCATCCCCAGCTGTGCACTACATAACAGGGTATTATCTCAGGTTCCTCCCCAGCTGTGTACTAGATAACACGGTACAATCTCAGGATCATCTACAGCTGTGTACTAGATAACACAGTATTATCTCAGGATCATCTACAGCTGTGTACTAGATAACACGGTACTATGTCAGGATCATCCCCAGCTGTGTACTAGATAACACTACTATCTCAGGGTCATCCCCAGCTGTGTACTAGATAACACGGTACTATCTCAGTGTCATCCCGAGCTGTGTACTAGATAACACTGTACTATCTCAGGGTCATCCCCAGCTGTGTACTAGATAACACGGTACTATCTCAGGATCATCTACAGCTGCGTCCTCGATATCACGGTACTATCTCAGGGTCATCACCAGCTGTGTACTAGATAACACAGTAGTATCTCAGGATCATCCCCCGCCGTGTACTAGAGAACATGGTAGTATCTCAGGATCATCCCCAGCTGTGTACTGGCTACTAGATAACACAATACTATATCAGGATCATCCCCAGCTGTGTACTCGGTAATAGATAACACGGTACTATCTCAGGATCATCCCCAGCTGCGTACTAGATAACACGGTACTATCTCAGGGTCATCCCCAGCTGCAGACTAGATAACACGGTACTATCTCAGGGTCATCCCCAGCTGCAGACTAGATAACACGGTACTATCTCAGGATCATCCCCAGCTGTGTACTGGGTACTAGATAACACGGTACAATCTCAGGATCATCCCCAGCTGTGTATTAGGTACTAGATAACACTGTACTATCTCAGGGTCATCCCCAGCTGTGTACTAGATAACACGGTACTATCTCAGGGTCATCTACAGATGTGTACTAGATAACACGGTACTATCTCAGGGTCATCCCCAGCTGTGTACTAGATAACACGGTACAATCTCAGGATCATCCCCAGCCGTGTACTAGAGAACATGGTAGTATCTCAGGATCATACCCAGCTGTGTACTGGGTATTAGATAACACGGTACTATCTCAAGATCATCCCCAGCTGCGTACTCGGTAACACTGTACTATCACAGGATCATCCCCAGCTGCGTACTGGATAACAAGGTACTATCTCAGGATCATCCCCAGCTGTGTATTAGTTACTAGATAACACTGTACTATCTCAGGATCATCCCCAGCTGTGTACTGGGTACTAGATAACACGGTACTATTTCAGGATCATCCCCAGCTGCGTACTAGATAACACGGTACTATCTCAGGAAAATCCCCAGCTGTGTACTAGAGAACATGGTAGTATCTCAGGATCATCCCCAGCTGTGTACTCGCTACTAGATAACACAGTACTATCTCAGGATCATCCCCAGCTGCGTACTAGGTACTAAATGAAACGGTAATATCGCAGGATCATCCCCAGCTGCGTACTAGGCACTAGATAACACTGTACTATCTCAGGATCATCCCCAGCTGTATATTAGGTACTAGATAACACTGTACTATCTCAGGGTCATCCCCAGCTGTGTACTAGATAACATGGTACTATCTCAGGATCATCTACAGCTGTGTACTACATAACACGGTACTATGTCAGGATCATCCCCAGCTGTGTACTGTGTACTAGATAACACTGTACTATCTCAGGATCATCCCCAGCTGTGTAGTAGAGAACATGGTAGTATCTCAGGATCATCCCCAGCTGTGTAGTAGGTACTAAATAACACGGTACTATCTCAGGGTCATCCCCAGCTGCGTACTAGGTACTAGATAACACGGAACTATCTCAGGACCATCTCCAGCTGCATACTGGATACCACGGTACTATCTCAGGATCATCCCCAGCTGTGTACTAGATAACACGGTACTATCTCAGCGTCATCTACAGCTGTGTACTAGATATAACAGTACTATCTCAGGATCATTCCCAGCTGTGTACTCGATAACACGGTACTATCTCAGGGTCATCCCCAGCTGTGTACTAGATAACACAATAGTATCTCAGGATCATCCCCAGCCGTGTACTAGAGAACATGGTAGTATCTCAGGATCATCCCCAGCTGTGTACTGGCTACTAGATAACACAGTACTATCTCAGGGTCACCCCCAGCTGTGTAATGGGTACTAAATAACACGGAACTATCTCAGGATCTCCCCAGCTGCGTACTAGATAACACGGTACTATCTCAGGGTCATCCCCAGCTGTGCACTAGATAACACGGAACTATCTCAGGACCATCCCCAGCTGCGTACTGGATATCACGGTACTATCTCAGGGTCATCCCCAGCTGTGTACTAGATAACACGGTATAATCTCAGGGTCATCCCCAGCTGTGTACTAGATAACACAGTAGTATCTCAGGATCATCCCCAGCCGTGTACTAGAGAACATGGTAGTATCTCAGGATCATCCCCAGCTGTGTACTGGCTACTAGATAACACAGTACTATCTCAGGATCATCCCCAGCTGCGTACTAGGTACTAAATAACACGGTACTATCTCAGGATCATCCCCAGCTGTGTTCTGGGTACTAAATAACACGGAACTATCTCAGGATCTCCCCAGCTGCGTACTAGATAACACTGTACAATCTCAGGGTCATCACCAGCTGTGCACTACATAACACGGTATTATCTCAGGATCATCTACAGCTGTGTACTAGATAACACTGTACTATCTCAGGGTAATCCCCAGCTGTGTATTAGGTACTAGATAACACGGAACTATCTCAGGACCATCCCCAGCTGCGTACAAGGTACTAGATAACACTCTACTATCTTAGGATCATCTACAGCTGTGTACTAGATAACACGGTACTATCTCAGGTTCCTCCCCAGCTGTGTACTAGATAACACGGTACAATCTCAGGATCATCTACAGCTGTGTACTAGATAACACAGTAGTATCTCAGGATCATCTACAGCTGTGTACTAGATAACACGGTACTATGTCAGGATCATCCCCAGCTGTGTACTGGGTACTAGATAACACAGTACTATCTCAGGGTCATCCCCAGCTGTGTACTAGATAACACGGTACTATCTCAGGGTCATCCCCAGCTGTATACTAGATAACACGGTACTATCTCAGGGTCATCCCCAGCTGTGTACTAGATAACACTGTACTATCTCAGGATCATCCCCAGCTGTGTACTGGGTACTAGATAACACGGTACTATTTCAGGATCATCCCCAGCTGCGTACTAGATAACACGGTACTATCTCAGGAAAATCCCCAGCTGTGTACTAGAGAACATGGTAGTATCTCAGGATCATCCCCAGCTGTGTACTCGCTACTAGATAACACAGTACTATCTCAGGATCATCCCCAGCTGCGTACTAGGTACTAAATGAAACGGTAATATCTCAGGATCATCCCCAGCTGTGTACTAGGCACTAGATAACACTGTACTATCTCAGGATCATCCCCAGCTGTATATTAGGTACTAGATAACACTGTACTATCTCAGGGTCATCCCCAGCTGTGTACTAGATAACATGGTACTATCTCAGGATCATCTACAGCTGTGTACTACATAACACGGTACTATGTCAGGATCATCCCCAGCTGTGTACTGTGTACTAGATAACACTGTACTATCTCAGGATCATCCCCAGCTGTGTACTAGAGAACATGGTAGTATCTCAGGATCATCCCCAGCTGTGTAGTAGGTACTAAATAACACGGTACTATCTCAGGGTCATCCCCAGCTGCGTACTAGGTACTAGATAACACGGAACTATCTCAGGACCATCTCCAGCTGCATACTGGATACCACGGTACTATCTCAGGATCATCCCCAGCTGTGTACTAGATAACACGGTACTATCTCAGCGTCATCTACAGCTGTGTACTAGATATAACAGTACTATCTCAGGATCATCCCCAGCTGTGTACTAGGCACTAGATAACACTGTACTATCTCAGGATCATCCCCAGCTGTATATTAGGTACTAGATAACACTGTACTATCTCAGGGTCATCCCCAGCTGTGTACTAGATAACATGGTACTATCTCAGGATCATCTACAGCTGTGTACTACATAACACGGTACTATGTCAGGATCATCCCCAGCTGTGTACTGTGTACTAGATAACACTGTACTATCTCAGGATCATCCCCAGCTGTGTACTAGAGAACATGGTAGTATCTCAGGATCATCCCCAGCTGTGTTGTAGGTACTAAATAACACGGTACTATCTCAGGGTCATCCCCAGCTGCGTACTAGGTACTAGATAACACGGAACTATCTCAGGACCATCTCCAGCTGCATACTGGATACCACGGTACTATCTCAGGATCATCCCCAGCTGTGTACTAGATAACACGGTACTATCTCAGCGTCATCTACAGCTGTGTACTAGATATAACAGTACTATCTCAGGATCATTCCCAGCTGTGTACTCGATAACACGGTACTATCTCAGGGTCATCCCCAGCTGTGTACTAGATAACACAATAGTATCTCAGGATCATCCCCAGCCGTGTACTAGAGAACATGGTAGTATCTCAGGATCATCCCCAGCTGTGTACTGGCTACTAGATAACACAGTACTATCTCAGGGTCACCCCCAGCTGTGTAATGGGTACTAAATAACACGGAACTATCTCAGGATCTCCCCAGCTGCGTACTAGATAACACGGTACTATCTCAGGGTCATCCCCAGCTGTGCACTAGATAACACGGAACTATCTCAGGACCATCCCCAGCTGCGTACTGGATATCACGGTACTATCTCAGGGTCATCCCCAGCTGTGTACTAGATAACACGGTATAATCTCAGGGTCATCCCCAGCTGTGTACTAGATAACACAGTAGTATCTCAGGATCATCCCCAGCCGTGTACTAGAGAACATGGTAGTATCTCAGGATCATCCCCAGCTGTGTACTGGCTACTAGATAACACAGTACTATCTCAGGATCATCCCCAGCTGCGTACTAGGTACTAAATAACACGGTACTATCTCAGGATCATCCCCAGCTGTGTTCTGGGTACTAAATAACACGGAACTATCTCAGGATCTCCCCAGCTGCGTACTAGATAACACTGTACAATCTCAGGGTCATCACCAGCTGTGCACTACATAACACGGTATTATCTCAGGATCATCTACAGCTGTGTACTAGATAACACTGTACTATCTCAGGGTAATCCCCAGCTGTGTATTAGGTACTAGATAACACGGAACTATCTCAGGACCATCCCCAGCTGCGTACAAGGTACTAGATAACACTCTACTATCTTAGGATCATCTACAGCTGTGTACTAGATAACACGGTACTATCTCAGGTTCCTCCCCAGCTGTGTACTAGATAACACGGTACAATCTCAGGATCATCTACAGCTGTGTACTAGATAACACAGTAGTATCTCAGGATCATCTACAGCTGTGTACTAGATAACACGGTACTATGTCAGGATCATCCCCAGCTGTGTACTGGGTACTAGATAACACAGTACTATCTCAGGGTCATCCCCAGCTGTGTACTAGATAACACGGTACTATCTCAGTGTCATCCCCAGCTGTGTACTAGATAACACTGTACTATCTCAGGGTCATCCCCAGCTGTGTACTAGATAACACGGTACTATCTCAGGATCATCCCCAGCTGCGTACTCGATAACACGGTACTATCTCAGGGTCATCCCCAGCTGTGTACTAGATAACACAATAGTATCTCAGGATCATCCCAAGCCGTGTACTAGAGAACATGGTAGTATCTCAGGATCATCCCCAGCTGTGTACTGGCTACTAGATAACACTGTACTATCTCAGGATCATCCCCAGCTGTGTACTAGAGAACATGGTAGTATGTCAGGATCATCCCCAGCTGTGTAGTAGGTACTAAATAACACGGTACTATCTCAGGGTCATCCCCAGCTGCGTACCAGGTACTAGATAACACGGAACTATCTCAGGACCATCTCCAGCTGCGTACTGGATACCACGGTACTATCTCAGGATCATCCCCAGCAGTGTACTAGATAACACGGTACTATCTCAGGATCATCCCCAGCTGTGTACTAGAGAACATGGTAGTATCTCAGGATCATCGCCAGCTGTGTAGTAGGTACTAAATAACACGGTACTATCTCAGGGTCATCCCCAGCTGCCTACCAGGTACTAGATAACACGGAACTATCTCAGGACCATCTCCAGCTGCGTACTGGATACCACGGTACTATCTCAGGATCATCCCCAGCTGTGTACTAGATAACACGGTACTATCTCAGGGTCATCTACAGCTGTGTACTAGATAACACAGTACTATCTCAGGATCATCCCCAGCTGCGTACTCGATAACACGGTACTATCTCAGGGTCATCCCCAGCTGTGTACTAGATAACACAGTAGTATCTCACATCATCCGCAGCCGTGTACTAGAGAACATGGTAGTATCTCAGGATCATCCCCAGCTGTGTACTGGCTACTAGATAACACGGAACTATCTCAGGACCATCTCCAGCTGCGTACTGGATACCACGGTACTATCTCAGGATCATCCCCAGCTGTGTACTAGATAACACGGTACTATCTCAGGGTCATCTACAGCTGTGTACTAGATAACACAGTACTATCTCAGGATCATCCCCAGCTGCGTACTCGATAACACGGTACTATCTCAGGGTCATCCCCAGCTGTGTACTAGATAACACAGTAGTATCTCACATCATCCGCAGCCGTGTACTAGAGAACATGGTAGTATCTCAGGATCATCCCCAGCTGTGTACTGGCTACTAGATAGCACAGTACTATCTCAGGATCATCCCCAGCTGCGTACTAGGTACTAAATAACACGGTATTATCTCAGGATCATCCCCCGCTGCGTACTAGGTACTAAATAACACGATACTATCTCAGGGTCATCCCCAGCTGTGCACTGGGTACTAAATAACACGGAAGTATCTCAGGATCTCCCCAGCTGCGTACTAGATAACACGGTACTATCTCAGGGTCATCCCCAGCTGTGCACTAGATAACACGGAACTATCTCAGGACCATCCCCAGCTGCGTACTGGATATCACGGTACTATCTCAGGGTCATCCCCAGCTGTGTACTAGATAACACGGTACAATCTCAGGATCATCCCCAGCCGTGTACTAGAGAACATGGTAGTATCTCAGGATCATCCCCAGCTGTGTACTGGCTACTAGATAACACAGTACTATCTCAGGATCATCCCCAGCTACGTACTAGGTTCTAAATAACACGGTACTATCTCAAGATCATCCCCAGCTGTGTACTAGATAACACGGTACTATCTCAGGGTCATCCCCAGCTGCAGACTAGATAACACGGTACTATCTCAGGATCATCCCCAGCTGTGTACTGGGTACTAGATAACACGGTACAAACTCAGGATCATCCCCAGCTGTGTATTAGGTACTAGATAACACTGTACTATCTCAGGGTCATCCCCAGCTGTGTACTAGATAACACGGTACTATCTCAGGGTCATCTACAGATGTGTACTAGATAACACGGTACTATCTCAGGGTCATCCCCAGCTGTGTACTAGATAACACGGTACAATCTCAGGATCATCCCCAGCCGTGTACTAGAGAACATGGTAGTATCTCAGGATCATCCCCAGCTGTGTACTGGGTACTAGATAACACGGTACAATCTCAGGATCATCCCCAGCTGTGTACTAGGTATTAGATAACACGGTACTATCTCAAGATCATCCCCAGCTGCGTACTCGGTAACACTGTACTATCACAGGATCATCCCCAGCTGCGTACTGGGTAACAAGGTACTATCTCAGGATCATCCCCAGCTGTGTATTAGTTACTAGATAACACTGTACTATCTCAGGATCATCCCCAGCTGTGTACTGGGTACTAGATAACACGGTACTATTTCAGGATCATCCCCAGCTGCGTACTAGATAACACGGTACTATCTCAGGAAAATCCCCAGCTGTGTACTAGAGAACATGGTAGTATCTCAGGATCATCCCCAGCTGTGTACTCGCTACTAGATAACACAGTACTATCTCAGGATCATCCCCAGCTGCGTACTAGGCACTAAATGAAACGATAATATCTCAGGATCATCCCCAGCTGCGTACTAGGCACTAGATAACACTGTACTATCTCAGGATCATCCCCAGCTGTGTATTAGGTACTAGATAACACTGTACTATCTCAGGGTCATCCCCAGCTGTGTACTAGATAACACGGTACTATCTCAGGATCATCCCCAGCTGTGTACTGTGTACTAGATAACACTGTACTATCTCAGGATCATCCCCAGCTGTGTACTAGAGAACATGGTAGTATCTCAGGATCATCCCCAGCTGTGTAGTAGGTACTAAATAACACGGTACTATCTCAGGGTCATCCCCAGCTGCGTACTAGGTACTAGATAACACGGAACTATCTCAGGACCATCTCCAGCTGCATACTGGATACCACGGTACTATCTCAGGATCATCCCCAGCTGTGTACTAGATAACACGGTACTATCTCAGCGTCATCTACAGCTGTGTACTAGATAACACAGTACTATCTCAGGATCATCCCCAGCTGTGTACTCGATAACAAGGTACTATCTCAGGGTCATCCCCAGCTGTGTACTAGATAACACAATAGTATCTCAGGATCATCCCCAGCCGTGTACTGGCTACTAGATAACACAGTACTATCTCAGGGTCACCCCCAGCTGTGTACTGGGTACTAAATAACACGGAACTATCTCAGGATCTCCCCAGCTGCGTACTAGATAACACGGTACTATCTCAGGGTCATCCCCAGCTGTGCACTAGATAACACGGAACTATCTCAGGACCATCCCCAGCTGCGTACTGGATATCACGGTACTATCTCAGGGTCATCCCCAGCTGTGTACTAGATAACACGGTATAATCTCAGGGTCATCCCCAGCTGTGTACTAGATAACACAGTAGTATCTCAGGATCATCCCCAGCCGTGTACTAGAGAACATGGTAGTATCTCAGGATCATCCCCAGCTGTGTACTGGCTATTAGATAACACAGTACTATCTCAGGATCATCCCCAGCTGCGTACTAGGCACTAAATAACACGGTACTATCTCAGGATCATCCCCAGCTGCGTACTAGGTACTAAATAACACGGTACTATCTCATGGTCATCCCCAGCTGTGTTCTGGGTACTAAATAACACGGAACTATCTCAGGATCTCCCCAGCTGCGTACTAGATAACACTGTACAATCTCAGGGTCATCACCAGCTGTGCACTACATAACACGGTATTATCTCAGGATCATCTACAGCTGTGTACTAGATAACACTGTACTATCTCAGGGTAATCCCCAGCTGTGTATTAGGTACTAGATAACACGGAACTATCTCAGGACCATCCCCAGCTGCGTACTAGGTACTAGATAACACTCTACTATCTTAGGATCATCTACAGCTGCGTACTAGATAACACTGTACTATCTCAGGTTCCTCCCCAGCTGTGTACTAGATAACACGGTACAATCTCAGGATCATCTACAGCTGTGTACTAGATAACACAGTAGTATCTCAGGATCATCTACAGCTGTGTACTAGATAACACGGTACTATGTCAGGATCATCCCCAGCTGTGTACTGGGTACTAGATAACACAGTACTATCTCAGGGTCATCCCCAGCTGTGTACTAGATAACACTGTACTATCTCAGGGTCATCCCCAGCTGTGTACTAGATAACACGGTACTATCTCAGGATCATCCCCAGCTGCGTACTCGATAACACGGTACTATCTCAGGGTCATCCCCAGCTGTGTACTAGATAACACAATAGTATCTCAGGATCATCCCAAGCCGTGTACTAGAGAACATGGTAGTATCTCAGGATCATCCCCAGCTGTGTACTGGCTACTAGATAACACTGTACTATCTCAGGATCATCCCCAGCAGTGTACTAGATAACACGGTACTATCTCAGGGTCATCTACAGCTGTGTACTAGATAACACGGTACTATCTCAGGGTCATCTACAGCTGTGTACTAGATAACACAGAACTATCTCAGGGTCATCTACAGCTGTGTACTAGATAACACAGTACTATCTCAGGATCATCCCTAGCTGCGTACTCGATAACACGGTACTATCTCAGGGTCATCCCCAGCTGTGGACTAGATAACACAATAGTATCTCAGGATCATCCCCAGCCGTGTACTAGAGAACATGGTAGTATCTCAGGATCATCCCCAGCTGTGTACTGGCTACTAGATAACACAGTACTATCTCAGGATCATCCCCACCTGCGTACTAGGTACTAAATAACACGGTACTATCTCAGGATCATCCCCAGCTGCGTACTAGGTACTAAATAACACGATACTATCTCAGGGTCATCCCCAGCTGTGTACTGGGTACTAAATAACACAGAACTATCTCAGGATCTCCCCAGCTGCGTACTAGATAACACGGTACTATCTCAGGGTCATCCCCAGCTGTGCACTAGATAACACGGAACTATCTCAGGACCATCCCCAGCTGCGTACTGGATATCACGGTACTATCTCAGGGTCATCCCCAGCTGTGTACTAATTAACACGGTACAATCTCAGGGTCATCCCCAGCTGTGTACTAGATAACACAGTAGTATCTCAGGATCATCCCCAGCCGTGTACTAGAGAACATGGTAGTATCTCAGGATCATCCCCAGCTGTGTACTGGCTACTAGATAACACAGTACTATCTCAGGATCATCCCCAGCTGCGTACTAGGTACTAAATAACACGGTACTATCTCAGGATCATCCCCAGCTGCGTACTAGGTACTAAATAACACGGTACTATCTCATGGTCATCCCCAGCTGTGTACTGGGTACTAAATAACACGGAACTATCTCAGGATCTCCCCAGCTGCGTACTAGATAACACGGTACAATCTCAGGGTCATCACCAGCTGTGCACTACATAACACGGTATTATCTCAGGATCATCTACAGCTGTGTACTAGATAACACTGTACTATCTCAGGGTAATCCCCAGCTGTGTACTAGGTACTAGATAACACGGAACTATCTCAGGACCATCCCCAGCTGCGTACTAGGTACTAGATAACACTCTACTATCTTAGGATCATCTACAGCTGTGTACTAGATAACACGGTACTATCTCAGGTTCCTCCCCAGCTGTGTACTAGATAACACGGTAGAATCTCAGGATCATCTACAGCTGTGTACTAGATAACACGGTACTATGTCAGGATCATCCCCAGCTGTGTACTGGGTACTAGATAACACTGTACTATCTCAGGATCATCCCCAGCTGCGTACTAGATAACAGTACTATCTCAGGGTCATCCCCAGCTGTGTACTAGATAACACGGTACTATCTCAGGGTCATCCCCAGCTGTGTACTAGATAACACTGTACTATCTCAGGGTCATCCCCAGCTGTGTACTAGAGAACATGGTAGTATCTCAGGATCATCCCCAGCTGTGTAGTAGGTACTAAATAACACGGTACTATCTCAGCCCCAGCTGCGTACTAGGTACTAGATAACACGGAACTATCTCAGGACCATCTCCAGCTGCATACTGGATACCACGGTACTATCTCAGGTTCATCCCCAGCTGTGTACTAGATAACACGGTACTATCTCAGGGTCATCTACAGCTGTGTACTAGATAACACAGTACTATCTCAGGATCATCCCCAGCTGCGTACTCGATAACACGGTACTATCTCAGGGTCATCCCCAGCTGTGTACTAGATAACACAATAGTATCTCAGGATCATCCCCAGCCGTGTACTAGAGAACATGGTAGTATCTCAGGATCATCCCCAGCTGTGTACTGGCTACTAGATAACACAGTACTATCTCAGGATCATCCCCAGCTGCGTACTAGGTACTAAATGAAACGGTACTATCTCAGGATCATCCCCAGCTGCGTACTCGATAACACGGTACTATCTCAGGGTCATCCCCAGCTGTGTACTAGATAACACAATAGTATCTCAGGATCATCCCCAGCCGTGTACTAAGAACATGGTAGTATCTCAGGATCATCCCCAGCTGTGTACTGGCTACTAGATAACACAGTACTATCTCAGGATCATCCCCAGCTGCGTACTAGGTACTAAATAACACGGTACTATCTCAGGGTCACCCCCAGCTGTGTACTGGGTACTAAATAACACGGAAAGTTCTCAGGATCTCCCCAGCTGCGTACTAGATAACACGGTACTATCTCAGGGTCATCCCCAGCTGTGCACTAGATAACACGGAACTATCTCAGGACCATCCCCAGCTGCGTACTAGATAACACGGTACTATCTCAGGGTCATCCCCAGCTGTGCACTAGATAACACGGTACAATCTCAGGGTCATCCCCAGCTGTGTACTAGATAACACAGTAGTATCTCAGGATCATCCCCAGCCGTGTACTAGAGAACATGGTAGTATCTCAGGATCATCCCCAGCTGTGTACTGGCTACTAGATAACACAGTACTATCTCAGGATCATCCCCAGCTGCGTACTAGGTACTAAATAACACGGTACTATCTCTGGATCATCCCCAGCTGCGTACAAGGTACTAAATAACACGGTACTATCTCATGGTCATCCCCAGTGTGTACTGGGTACTAAATAACACGGTAGAATCTCAGGATCATCTACAGCTGTGTACTAGATAACACGGTACTATGTCAGGATCATCCCCAGCTGTGTACTGGGTACTAGATAACACTGTACTATCTCAGGATCATCCCCAGCTGCGTACTAGATAACAGTACTATCTCAGGGTCATCCCCAGCTGTGTACTAGATAACACGGTACTATCTCAGGGTCATCCCCAGCTGTGTACTAGATAACACTGTACTATCTCAGGGTCATCCCCAGCTGTGTAGTAGGTACTAAATAACACGGTACTATCTCAGGGTCATCCCCAGCTGCGTACTAGGTACTAGATAACACGGAACTATCTCAGGACCATCTCCAGCTGCATACTGGATACCACGGTACTATCTCAGGATCATCCCCAGCTGTGTACTAGATAACACGGTACTATCTCAGGGTCATCTACAGCTGTGTACTAGATAACACAGTACTATCTCAGGATCATCCCCAGCTGCGTACTCGATAACACGGTACTATCTCAGGGTCATCCCCAGCTGTGTACTAGATAACACAATAGTATCTCAGGATCATCCCCAGCCGTGTACTAGAGAACATGGTAGTATCTCAGGATCATCCCCAGCTGTGTACTGGCTACTAGATAACACAGTACTATCTCAGGATCATCCCCAGCTGCGTACTAGGTACTAAATGAAACGGTACTATCTCAGGATCATCCCCAGCTGCGTACTCGATAACACGGTACTATCTCAGGGTCATCCCCAGCTGTGTACTAGATAACACAATAGTATCTCAGGATCATCCCCAGCCGTGTACTAAGAACATGGTAGTATCTCAGGATCATCCCCAGCTGTGTACTGGCTACTAGATAACACAGTACTATCTCAGGATCATCCCCAGCTGCGTACTAGGTACTAAATAACACGGTACTATCTCAGGGTCACCCCCAGCTGTGTACTGGGTACTAAATAACACGGAACTATCTCAGGATCTCCCCAGCTGCGTACTAGATAACACGGTACTATCTCAGGGTCATCCCCAGCTGTGCACTAGATAACACGGAACTATCTCAGGACCATCCCCAGCTGCGTTATGGATATCACGGTACTATCTCAGGGTCATCCCAAGCTGTGTACTAGATAACACGGTACAATTTCAGGGTCATCCCCAGCTGTGTACTAGATAACACAGTAGTATCTCAGGATCATCCCCAGCCGTGTACTAGAGAACATGGTAGTATCTCAGGATCATCCCCAGCTGTGTACTGGCTACTAGATAACACAGTACTATCTCAGGATCATCCCCAGCTGCGTACTAGGTACTAAATAACACGGTACTATCTCTGGATCATCCCCAGCTGCGTACTAGGTACTAAATAACACGGTACTATCTCATGGTCATCCCCAGCTGTGTACTGGGTACTAAATAACACGGAACTATCTCAGGATCTCCCCAGCTGCGTACTAGATAACACTGTACAATCTCAGGATCATCTACAGCTGTGTACTAGATAACACTGTACTATCTCAGGGTAATCCCCAGCTGTGTACTAGGTACTAGATAACACAGAACTATCTCAGGACCATCCCCAGCTGCGTACTAGGTACTAGATAACACTCTACTATCTTAGGATCATCTACAGCTGTGTACTAGATAACACGGTACTATCTCAGGTTCCTCCCCAGCTGTGTATTAGATAACACGGTACAATCTCAGGATCATCTAAAGCTGTGTACTAGATAACACAGTAGTATCTCAGGATCATCTACAGCGGTGTACTAGATAACACGATACTAAGTCAGGATCATCCCCAGCTGTGTACTGGGTACTAGATAACACAGTACTATCTCAGGGTCATCCCCAGCTGTGTACTAGATAACACGGTACTATCTCAGGATCATCCCCAGCTGCGTACTCGATAACACGGTACTATCTCAGGGTCATCCCCAGCTGTGTACTAGATAACACAATAGTATCTCAGGATCATCCCCAGCCGTGTACTAGAGAACATGGTAGTATCTCAGGATCATCCC
>NW_026708488.1:0-51682 GCF_902713425.1 Acipenser ruthenus | reverse complement strand
AAACTTACTGTATATGCAACCTCCGTAGCTGAATATAAGCAGGAGTTTCTAGTGATATCATAAATGCACAAAAAACCCAAAAATAACATTTCTGGGAAAGGGGGCTTTTACCCCCACATGCCACTCCAATATATGTTCACTCAGAAACACACGTCACTCAAACGTTTGAACAATTTAATGATCATTTATTAACAGCATTTTAATTCCATTAACACCAACGAGAAGGGCTATTTTTAAATATTTCTGCGTATATGATCTGATGGGTTTTCTGAGGTGCGTTCGAGGCATAGTGCTGAATCTGGAGGAGAAATACACATAAAATCAATGAGTAACAGTATAGCTTCTGAGTGCTACCATTGAGACACTACTGTGACTGTGAATTAATAATCTTTCATCATCCAACCATGATGTGGGAGAGTTTGAAAAGCTACTTTTAAAGAAAGTCAAAAGTTATAAAGATTTTAATCTTGGAGACTAAAATACCAAGATCAGATTGGAGCTAATAATAATAATAATAATAATAATAATAATAATAATAATAATCTAGGCTACTTAGTATAGAACAATCTCATTGAGTACAATTCTGTAATTTTAACTTTGTCATTTTTCATTGTACACACGTTTTTTCAGTCAAAATACAACACAAGCTAAGACTGTGCTACAGCCGCCCTTGACAAACTGCTATTAGGGCCTAGATAGAGAGTCACTGTAGAATTTGGGGAGGGCTAAATAAACTTCTCTTAGTAATATGATACAAAGTGTCATATTTTCTTAAAACCCTCCTATCTTGCAATTTTACTTCATCATTTACTTTATCATTTACTTCATCGTGGGGTGAAGGCCTCTCACCCAAAAGGCAGACATTTTGTTTTCCTTGTTTTAAGGCCTGTGCATAATTAGCACCTACACAAACACAACATTATCATGAAGCCAATAGTTCAATTTTTAATATACCTTCTTAAACATGCAGACCTCACACCATGCAACCAAATTGAAAAAAAAAATTATAAGAATTAGTCATAAAAGTAAAAAGTTTAAGAAATTCTCACATGTGGTTGTCTGTTGAGCTGCAAAAACTGGTAGCAGGTTCGTTTAGAGGGCGGCAATCACTTCTGATTACATCATTTCCTGTTAGCACCAGGACAAAAAGGCCTCTTACCCCACATAGGCCTCTTACCCCACCCTACCCTACGTTTCTCCATCACGGACTTACAGTGCTTATCAAACAATAATATAAAATGTGTAATATAAACAACAACTCTACATAACAGAAACTAATAGGATAGATGAAGGCAGAAGTATTATTACTACCATGGTTACATGGAAAGGCATAAGCTTCCGTTCACACAGCTTTTTTGCAAGATATACTGAAACACACGCTCATCAATCTGTCAAGTTCGCTGTAAAAATCAAGAAAATTCCCTTCTTTATTAATCCAGAGAGATGGAAGATGTAATCCACTAAATAATTATACACTTCAGCAAGTAAGTGATAGTTCCTAACCACAATCACGTTCACAACATGAAGGACCGATACCAACAGATCAATAACACTATGACACAAAATGACGACTCAAAGGGCCGAAGTCAAAGGGCATGGGTCAAAGTCCCGGATAATGAATGGTGTTGTTTTGATTTACTGTAACTGACTTCCTAGTTGTTACCAATGTATAAATGAGTGAACAGATTTCAGGACTCAAGATTAAAAACCTTTATTAGTGATTAACAAAATCCTGCATCCCCAAAAAACACGTTTAATATAAGATTAAAAACCTTTATTAGTGATTAACAAAATCCTGCATCCCCAAAAAACACATTTAATATAAGATTAAAAACCTTTATTAGTGATTAACAAAATCCTGCATCCCCAAAAAACACATTTAATATAAATTGGCTCACAAAAAGAAAACTTTGAGTATTATTCCTTCCTAAAGAGCTGAAATAATAACTCATGCTCGTAACAGTGTGGCAGACACGGATATGAACATAGCACATTTTTAAAAAAAAATCTAGAATATAGAATTGCTTGCTACAGTGGTAAAAACACACGATAATATTTTAAGCTTTCTGGATTAGAATAATCAATTGAATTAGACATAAATGTGACAATATTGTTTAAACACCCTGTAAGTCAGCATGTTTTGCCATGTTTTGTTTGGATCACGTTTGAGAGGAATACTATACACTTCCATGTCCAGATGACATTTCTTCAACTTAGCTTTTTCTGACAAAGTTATCTACACTATATTTCCAGTGTGTGATATCTCATTTTAATATTTGATCTCAAAGAAATCAAGCTGCAGCTTGTCAATTTACTCAAACATTTACACATGGAAATGCCCATATATATATATATATATGTATTAGGGCTGTCAAACGATTAAAAAAATGAATCGCGATTAATCTCATGATTAAAGAATTTAATCACTCGATTAATTGCATTTTTAAAACAACTAGAATAAAACTGTTAATTTCAGAATATTCAAAGATAATCAGCAACACTGTCTCAAATTAAGATTTGTTTCAAAAAGACAAAGCAATCAGGTCAATCCATATTTGTTTATTAAAGAGTTTGTAAACCCCTTTTATTGGAACTTCAGTTTTCATAAGCTTAACTTAAAATTGTACAGTCCATTTTTAAACATGTTCCTTCACTTGCAGTATACAAAATTAAAGAGCCCAAATTAAATTGTTATATTCAAGTTGTTTAATTTGTTGGAAGTTTTGGCTTTTCTGCAATATTTAAATAAATAAAATACCAAAAAAACATTACAGGCAATCCTGTTCAATCAGCTTTCTTCCTACCCAGCCAGTTGCTGAGGCAGACCAGCCTATTGACGTTTTCAGGTGATAATGCTGCTCTTTTCTTCTGTACAGCATTGCCTGAGAGTGAGAAAAGCCTTTTGCAGGGTACCGTGGATGCCGGTGTTGCCAAGTATTTTCGAGCCAGTTTAGACAAACTCTCGTGCGCACTGGCATGCTTTGACCACCACTTCAATGGGCATTCTTCCATGCTTATACTGGGTTCAGCTTTGTAACGATCCAAAGCAGTGCTGATTGAAGAGTTGTTGTCATCGTCATCATCAGAGTCAGATGTTATTAGAAGTAGATGCATCTTCTTCTTCGGCGGCTCACGTTCTGTGGTTTGTGTAACAGGCTGCTCCGCGATTACTGACAAAACCGCACCAACTGTCTCCCACACCTCACCCATTTCAGATTTTGGAAAGCACTTCAGGTCCTTAAACCTTGGGTCAAGTGCTGTAGCCAATTTTAGCCATGTGACATTTCCACTTTCCTTGTTTATTTAGGTCTGCAGTGAATGTCGTCTTGAACCGTCCAATATGCTGGGTTGTCATCCGAGACTGACATAATGTGACATAAATGACACAACGCAGGCAGAACCACAGAACAAGACACGTAATGTTCTCCTCCCAAAAGCTCAGTCACATACCTGCAAGGTACCACATAGAGCAAAACATTAGTTCTTTAAAACAAGTTAGACCGGTACGAATATAAATCGAACATACAGTTGATTGCGATCATGTATTTAATCTTTTATTGCTTGTACATAACTGTGGCAAAGTGCCCGCCCCTGTGTGTATTTTGTGTGTTATGTGTTGTATGTATGGTGTGTATGTTAATGTTGGTGTATAGATTGGTACACGGGATATAAACAGGTCTGTGTTTCACGTGTATTTAAAAAGTGTAGATTTGTATTTAGGCACGAGGAGGGCACAAATCACTTCACGTGCTGGTTAAATGTAATATGTGAGCACGGGGTTGCACAGAATTAATTCACGTGCTGGGATTCAAGTGAATAATTAATTAGTAATTGAATCCCAGCACAACAGTATAAATAGGCACATTTTTAGTCACTCGTGGTTGGGTGTTCGGTGAGTGGAGAACGGGAGAGAGAGAAGGAGTAACGTAAATATAAGTGAATAATAAGTGTAATCTGCTCACCGTGTTTTGTTCGTCTGTCTGTGCACTGTCTAGTCCGTTTTGTTCGTCTGTTTATTTTGGCTACAAGTGCCGTGTCCTGTGTTTTTGTTGTTTCAAACCTTTTATTTTCTGTCTGTTAATTATTAAATGCTGAGCGCGATCACGCGCTCAGCCTCACCAAAACCCCAAATCTCTGTCTGTTTATTTCTTGCATCTGGTCTGACGCCACCCACTCCGGCCGTCTTTGTGACACGTGGTGTCTTCGTGGGATAGCCGCGCCTCCAAGCGTCAGACCAGGAGGGGTCTGGATTAAAAAAAAAATAAATAAAAAAAAAATAAAGGATTACAAATATTGTTTTGGGGGAAAAAAAAAAAAAAAGTCAATGGCAGAAGACGCCATCAAACTGCGGGGCTGGTTCCTGGAGAATGCTGGTCTGGAGGCCCAGTCTCTGCCCATAGTCGTCCGGGCCCTGTGGATGATGGACAGTGAGAGATGGGAGGCCTATCAGCAGGAACACACCCCAAACACCTTGGAGGAAGGTGTGGAGTTTCTCCTCAGCTCCCTGGAGGCAACGATAAACGGAACAGCAGCCCAGGTAGCAGGACCACCAGCAGAGGAGTACCTGCTGTCCCCATCTCCACCAGCAGAGGGTGAATGCCTGCTGGTTTTGCCTCCACAGCCCAAGCGGGAGGCAGAGACAGATAAAGAGGTGAAGGACAGGGAGGAGGAGTGCCGCCTAAGGGCCAGGCATCCACGGCGATGTAACAAGCCATCGCCGGGGTGCCTCCTCTGCGACCAGGATCACCTGTTCACCCACTGTCCCTTCCGCAGTTATGGGGAGGAGCCTGAGCGTCCGCAGCCCGAGCGGGAGGAGCCTGAGCGTCCGCAGCCCGAGCGGGAGGAGCCTGAGCGTCCGCAGCCCGAGCGGGAGGAGCCTGAGCGTCCACAGCCCGAGCGGGAGGAGCCTGAGCGTCCACAGCCCGAGTGGGAGGAGCCCGAACGTCCTACGCCTGAGTGGGAGGAGCCCGAACGTCCTACGCCTGAGTGGGAGGAGCCCGAACGTCCTACGCCTGAGTGGGAGGAGCCCGAACGTCCTACGCCTGAGTGGGAGGAGCCCGAACGTCCTACGCCTGAGTGGGAGGAGCCCGAACGTCCTACACCTGAGTGGGAGGAGCCCGAACGTCCTACGCCTGAGTGGGGGGAGTCGGTGCATCCACAGCCCAAAAGGGAGGAGTCGGTGCGTCCACAGCCCAAAAGGGAGGAGTCGGTGCGTCCACAGCCCAAAGGGAGGCAAGTCAGGGCTTCCACAGCTCTGGGACCCAAGCCACCAGCAGAGGGAAAATGCCTGCTGGTTCAGCCCCAAGAGCCGGAAGGGGAGGAGTTACAGGCCCAACCCACTGGAAATTTTTTGGGGGGGAGAGGGGCAGGAGGCTGGTGTCCCCCAGCAGCCTCTATTCATGCTGCTGAAGGCAGCACGGCGCGCACCAGCCCAGCCGCCACAGCGGAGGGAGCCAGCGCCGCCAGGAGCAGAGGAGCTGCCTCTGCCTCCGCCACCTCCACCGGCAGGAACAGAGCAGCAGGAGCTGCCTCTGTCTCCGCCACCTCCACCGGAAGGAGCAGAGGAGCAGGAGCTGCCTCTGCCTCCGCCACCTCCACCGCTTCCTCCACTAGGAGCAGAGGAGCAGGAGCTGCCTCTGCCTCCACCACCACCAGGAGCAGAGGAGCTGGAGCTGCCTCTGCTTCCGCCACCGCCCGGAGCAGAGGAGCAGGAGCTGCCTCTGCTGCCCGTACCTCCACAGGGAGTACGGTGGCCGGAGCCCCAGAAAGGGGAGCTGCCGGCCACGAAGAAGGGGGACGAGGTCTGGAGACCACTTTCCCCAGCAGCAGTTTCGCTGCAGGAGTTCTTGTGGCCGGAGCCCCACAGGAGGGAGCTGCCGGCTACGAAGAAGGGGGAGGTCGGGGGACCACCTGCCCCCGCAGCTTTTTCGCTGCAGGACGGGACCAGCATGCTGTCAGCCGTGCCACTACCGGCAGGGGAGCTGACAGGATTTCCAGCCATGGGCCCACTGAAGCCTCCCTTCCCAGCCCGAGACTTTGGCCTGGACTGCTGGGTATTTAAGGGGGGAGGTGGCCGTTGAGGCCATGTGTGCTTTGCACAGGGGGGGTATATGTGGCAAAGTGCCCGTCCCTGTGTGTATTTTGTGTGTTATGTGTTGTATGTATGGTGCGTATGTTAATGTTGGTGTATAGATTGGTACACGGGATATAAACGGGTCTGTGTTTCACGTGTATTTAAAAAGTGTAGATTTGTATTTAGGCACGAGGAGGGCACAAATCACTTCACGTGCTGGTTAAATGTAATATGTGAGCACGGGGTTGCACAGAATTAATTCACGTGCTGGGATTCAAGTGAATAATTAGTAATTGAATCCCAGCACAACAGTATAAATAGGCACATTTTTAGTCACTCGTGGTTGGGTGTTCGGTGAGTGGAGAACGGGAGAGAGAGAAGGAGTAACGTAAATATAAGTGAATAATAAGTGTAATCTGCTCACCGTGTTTTGTTTGTCTGTCTGTGCACTGTCTAGTCTGTTTTGTTCGTCTGTTTATTTTGGCTACAAGTGCCGTGTCCTGTGTTTTTGTTGTTTCAAACCTTTTATTTTCTGTCTGTTAATTATTAAATGCTGAGCACGATCACGCGCTCAGCCTCACCAAAACCCCAAATCTCTGTCTGTTTATTTCCTGCATCTGGTCTGACGCCACCCACTCCGGCCGTCTTTGTGACAATAACATAACAAAATAGGACAATTTCTGTCTGATCCTCATTTGCTAGAAATGTAGCGTTAGCTGAATATTGTCCTACCTGCAGGGTTCTAGTAGTGCCTCAAGCTTCTGAAGTTTGTCCAATTCATCAGCAGTTAGCATTGCCAGATTGTGTTTTTGAAGAGTTAATGCGGCACTATGGCGGAATGAGGGTACTGGCCTGTGTATATGTGTGTTTTGTAGTGGTGGTGGGTAATTAAAGGGTTAATTCACCAGCACTTTAAAAACATGTGAGAATGTGGTGGAGGGTTTAATTGATTAAGTGGGTGTAAATTTCTGCACAGGTGTGTGTGTATATAAGGGAGCACTGAGAGCACAGGTTTAGTTAGTGTTAGGATTCTGGAGAGGGTAGATCTCTGATCCTGTGTGTGCGAGATCTGTTTTTGTTTAAACTGTTTATTTTATTTGTTTTATTTAATAAATACGTGCCGTAGCGCTTTTCCCTGCACATCCTGACTCTGAGTCTCCTTACCCCGGTCAGCCTGTCACAGGCACTGATGGCAGTGTGGTTTCTCAGCAGTCGCCGAACCATTTCTAATGTGGAGTTCCATCTTGTAGAAACATCTTGCACTAGAGGTTCTTGTACCTAAACTGATTGTTGCAAGCTGTGGGCAGAGCACGGCAGGTGTTCAAATGGCATTAGTCTGGCTGCTGCTATCATATTACGTGTACTGTCTGTTCCAATTGTTGTTACCTTGTCATGTATTCCCTCCTCCTTTGTGACATCCAAGAAAAGCTTGGCACAATTTTCAGCGAAGTGTCTTTCTTCAGTGTGCGTCACAGTTAAAGCAAATGATTGCAATGTCCATGAGGCATCCACGTAATGCACAGTGACTCCAAGATAGCTATGGTTGCTCACCGATGTCCAGTGATCCCCAGTAAGGGCAACTGCTGTTGCTTTTTCAGTTGTTCCTATTTCACGGTCTTCTCGTTTTCATGAAGGTCGTGTATTCGTGATGCAATTGTGCCTCGGGAAGGTGAGGTATATGTCTGACAGGATGATGCTATTTGAATAACATCTCTTAAACCTGGGTCTTTCACAATGTTAAGTGGCCTGCAATTGGTAATCCACTTAGCAATAGTCGAAGTTAAATTGTCGCATTTTGCGGTATTCATGGGTTTGCAGCGACTCTCGTATTCTAATATTGTGCTGTCCGCCTGGTTGCCAGTAAAAAGCATGCTTGGCACGAATGTGGTACTGGAGACTTGACATACTTCGATGGTATTGGAATTCCACCTGACAGTAGTTGCAAGTAACTTTCTTTTTATCGAAAGACCCACCGTGGAGGTTTTTTAAAACTAAACTGCCCATTCAAAAGTCTGCTTTCGGCCATTAATATACTATTTTCACTTCAGTTGGGCCAAGCTAGAGCAAGAACATAGCTGTGTGGTTGTTGCATACAAGCTCTCAAACTGCTCTGAGCAAAATATCTACGGCATGCTAAGAGGTTCAAAACATTGATCTAAAATGAACTGTAATTGCATGATTTAACTGCGTTAAACAAAGTAATGCTTTAAGTGATTTTATATTAATTGCATGCGTTAACGTGTTAATTTTGACAGGTAATTTAGCACTTGCGTGCCCTTTTATTATTTACAATAGCAAAGAAAATAAACAAAACAAAAACCTAACTCCTTTTTGGAGCACTAACTAAAACTTTCTCCGGCAACTAACTATGGCTGGTCGGCTAAGCCGTTTTACCAGCCAAAGAAAGCCACTTTTTAAACACACAGTTCACACACAGTACCTTCTTCAGGGCTCTTCAGCAGATGGCTTGTGCTTCTTCAGCCAGTCTGCCTACAGCTGCTACTCCATCAGCCCTGACTGCAGGGCTTCTCCTGCTCTTATGCAGGGCTTAATTGGTCTCAGGTGCTTCCCATTTCCTCTGCAGTCTTGTTGCCTTCTGGGTAATGTAGTCCTGCTGTTTCCTACAGGACTACTTTTCCTCTCCCTACTCTGCCACAATATATATTTGTGTATGTATGTATTGCACTTTGTTCTTTATTGCTATTCATTTAATAGCAGTGCTATATGTGTCCAGGTTTATACTGCAGTAGGGGGTTCACTCAATTGCAGGAAGGTTCACATTGTGTGTTTTTCACATCATTTCATGGAGTTTTGCTTCAGGTTATGCCAGTGCAGATTCATTCTTTTTAATCTACACATTTGTTTTTGTGTTGCCCCTCCATAATGAAGTCGTTGCCTCTCGATGTGCTATACTCTAGAACAGCGGTTCTCAAACTTTTTTTGGTCCGTGCCCCCCTTCCTATTGTCTGTGGTAGTTGAGCCCCCCCCCCCCCCCAACACACACACACACACACACACACACGCACGCAGATGCACACGCACACACAGACACACACACACACACGTACATATACTGGTAAAAAAGAAAATCCAACATGCCTGCGGCTTCTCTGTCACTGCTTTTTTTTCACAAAGCAGCCACCAATCCATCATAAGAACTTAACACTGCAAATTACAGTTTACCTATTGTGACCAATGCTTCTTACATAGTAAGCTGATAAACATACATTACCAGATGGCAGTTGGCTTCATCCAAAAATATGCAAGCTTAAAAAGGTAGCAGTCTGGCTCTACACTCTGTTGACAGTGTATGGCAAGGGTTCCTATTCTTCCCCATCCTCTGTCCATACAGACAGACACACACACACACTGTTAGTGCTATAACACAGTGTCTGTGTATTACTAGCTTCAGTACCCCAGGATTTTCAATTAGGTTTAAAGTATGTGGCACCTACAAGGTGGGGGAGAGGAGTGTCCCCGTCCCACTTGGATATTTTTGAAAAAGGGATTAAAATGGTATTTAATCCCAACACAGTGTGTTACGGGACTCCAGTATACAGAAAGAAAACACAACCAGTTTATTGTATGCAGTTACATCGACTTTAATTGCATCAGCAATCTAGTACAGAGAGAACAAAATACAGTCCAGTAGTCTCTGTGAGGTCAGAGACACACAGAGACACACAGAGAGACAAGAGGCACACAGGCACTGGAACAGATGGTCTTCTATCGCTGCTCCTCTTCTATGGCTGCTCAGTAACCTATTCCTCACTCACTTCTTACACACCCTCTCACTACCTGACCTTGTGATCTAAAATCTTTCTTCAGCTTACTTTACTTGCAGACATGCTCAAATTTGTTGGTACCCCGCCACAGAAAAACGAAGAATGCACAATTTTCTCTGAAATAACTTGAAACTGACAAAAGTAATTGGCATCCACCATTGTTTATTCCATATTTAATAGAAATCAGACTTTGCTTTTCATTTTTTATTCAACATAATATTGTAAATAATAAAAGAAATGAAAATGGCATGGACAAAAATGATGGGACCGCTAACCTAATATTTTGTTGCACAACCTTTAGAGGCAAATCACTGCAATCAAACGTTTTCTGTAGCTCTAAATGAGACTTCTGCACCTGTTAACATGTAGTTTGGCCCACTCTTCCTGAGCAAACTGCTCCAGCTGTCTCAGGTTTGATGGGTGCCTTCTCAAGACTGCAAGTTTCAGCTCTTTCCATAGATGTTCGATAGGATTCAGATAAGGACTCATAGAAGGCCACTTCTGAATAGTCCAATGTTTTGTTCTTATCCATTCTTGGGTGCTTTTAGCTGTGTGTTTTCGGTCATTATCCTGTTGGAGGACCCCTGACCTGTGACTGAGACAGAGCTTTCTGACACTGGGCAGTACATTTCGCTCCAGAATGCCTTGATAGTCTTGAGATTTCATTGTGCCCTGCACAGATTCAAGTCACCCTGTGCCAGGCGCAGCAAAGCAGCCCCAAAACATAACCGAGCCTCCTCCATGTTTCACTGTAGGTATGGTGTTCTTTTCTTTGAAAGCTTCATTTTTTCGTCTGTGAACATAGAGCTGATGTGACTTGCCAAAAAGCTCCAGTTTTTGACTCATCTGTCCAAAGGACATTCTCCCAGAAGGATTGTGGCTTGTTAATATGCATTTTAGCAAATTCCAGTCCGGCTTTATGTTTTTCTTTCAAAAGTGGAGTCCTCCTGGGTCTTCTTCCATGGAGCCCACTTTCGCTCAAAAGTGACGGATGGTGCGATCAGAAAACTGACGTACCTTCACCTTGGAGTTCAGCTTGTATCTCTTTGGCAGTTATCCTTGGTTCTTTTTCTACCATTCGCACTATCCTTCTGTTCAATCTGGGTCAATTTTTCCTCTTGTGGCCGCGCCCAGGGAGGTTGGCTACAGTTCCATGGACTTTAAACTTCTTAATAATATTTGCAACTGTTGTCACAGGAATCAAGCTGCTTGGAGATGGTCTTGTAGCCTTTACCTTTACAATGCTTGTCTATTATTTTCTTTCTGATCTCCTCAGACAACTCTCTCCTTTGCTTTCTCTGGTCCGTGTGGTGCACACAATGATACCAAACAGCACAGTGAGTACTTTTCTCCATTTAAATAGGCTGAATGACTGATTACAATATTGGAGACATGTGTGACTAATTAAAGAAACTAATTATTTGAAATATCACTATAATCCAATTATTTATGATCTTTTCTAAGGGGTACCAACAAATGTGTCCCGGCCATTTTAGAATATCTTTGTAGAATAAGCAATAATTCATCTCTTTTCAAAGCTTCTTTGCTTTATTCTATGACATAACAAAGGCATGCAAGTATACATGATAAAATAGCTTTAATTTCATCACTTTTCAGGAGGAATGAAGCATTATTTCAATGAGCTGTAAGGGTACCAACAAATTTGAGCACGTCTGTATTTTAGTCTATTTTATGATCCTCCATCCTATCTCCTCAGGACATTGTTGATAGTTTCTGTCAACCCTAACCCTAACATCTTCTTCTCTATCCTAACCCTAACATCTTCTTCTCTATCCTAACCCTAACCTCTCCTTCTCTCTTCAAACCCTAACCTCTCCTCCTCTCTTCATAACCCTAACATCTCCTTCTCTATCCTAACCCTAACCTCTCCTTCTCTCTTCTAACCCTAACCTCTCCTTCTCTCTTCTAACCCTAACGTCCCCTTCTCTCTCCTAACACTAACCTCTCCTTCTCTCTTCTAACCCTAACCTCTCCTTCTCTCTTCTAACCCTAACCTCTCCTTCTCTCTTCTAACCCTAACCCCAACCTCTCCTTCTCTCTTCTAACCCTAACCTCTCCTTCTCTCTTCTAACCCTAACCTCTCTTCAAACCCTAACCCTAACATCTCCTTCCCTCTTCAAACCCTAACGTCTCCTTCTCTCTCATAACACTAACCTATCCTCTCTTCTAACCCTAACCTCTCCTTCTCTCTTATAACCCTAACCTCTCCTTCTGTCTTCTAACCCTAACCCTAACATCTCCTTCTCTCTCCTAACACTAACCTATCCTCTCTTCTAACCCTAACCTCTTCTTCTCTCTTCTAACCTTAACCTCTCCTTCTCTCTTCAAACCCTAACCTCTCCTTCTCTCTTCAAACCTTAACCTCTCCTTCTCTCTTCAAACCCTAACCTCTCCTTCTCTCTTCAAACCCTAACCCTAACAGCTCCTTCTCTATCCTAACCCTAACCTCTCCTTCTCTCTTCAAACCCTAACCTCTCCTTCTCTCTTCAAACCCTAACCCTAACATCTCCTTCTCTATCCTAACCCTAACCTCTCCTTCTCTCTTCTAACCCTAACCTCTCCTTCTCTCTTCTAACCCTAACCCTAACCTCTCCTCTCTCTCTCCTAACCCTAGCATCTCCTTCTCTCTTCAAACCCTAACCTCTCCTTCTCTCTTCTAACCCTAACCCTAACGTCTCCTTCTTTCTCCTAACACTAGCATCTCCTTCTCTCTTCTAACCCTAACCTCTCCTTCTCTCTTCTAACCCTAACCTCTTCTTCTCTCTTCTAACCCTAACCTCTCCTTCTCTCTTCTAACCCTAACCTCTCCTTCTCCCCTCCTTGTTTCTTTCAGTGTTCTCCTCTCCCTCAACTCCATCGCTCTTCCACCCTGTCTTGCCTTCCCTCTCTCTCTCCCCTCCACTGTCCTTCTCTTTTCCAGTCTCCTGTAATCTCAATGGGAATGCATATACCAGGTTATCACTATTTAGTATTAGTGTCTGTGTGATGGGGTCTTACGTCACTTGTGTGGATAGCCGCTGTTTACAACACAGAGAGACAACTGGGAGGTGGATTTGAAACGGCGGCACAGGCGCGCAGGATTTATTAACACAAACAGAAAAGAAAGTAAAGGTGGTCATGTGACGTTACCAGCCATGGTAACGCACAGAGGACACATACAGCAAGCTGTACAAAAGGTAAAATAAAACACAGTACAAAAACTACAAATAAATGGTGCCCCAGAGGGCGAGCGCTAGCCTTATAAATGAGGCGTCCCGCTCCAGGAACCGGCTACACTACGTAACCCTCGCTATACATCACATGGGATCGCTATCCCCTCACTAACCTACTCATGAGCCAGTATTCATACAACGACTCCTGCTGCTTCATACGGCCTTGACTGGGCATTGCCTTCACAAGCACCGCTTGCAGTCTCAGGGTTGCGTAGCTGTCGTTCCTGCAGCGCAGACCCTCTCCTCCCGAGTATACGCGGCTCCCCTCTGGCATGGCGTTACAGTCGCCCCGAACCATCCCCCGCTGATGCTTTTGAACTGACGGACACTCGATCAAGACCCGCCCACCTGCTGATTGATGTCCAGCACAGCCAATCACCTGCTGCCCTTCCCCTCAACCAAGCCTAGCAGGCAGCAAGTCTCAATCAAGTGCCCATCTGGAAAACAATAATTCAATTAAACAAATCAACTCCACAACGACATACAATAAACCCATTTCCCCATACAAATTATATCCACACTAAATACACACGTGCAGGGCAATTGCCCTGCTACAGTCTGTGTTACAATTTCACACATATCTACAGAACCGTATCCACTTGTGTTGAAAATGGACTGTTAGCCAAAACTAAATAAAAGATCACAGAAAAGTTGTATTAATTTATTTTAAATTTTTCAGATTAGTCTTTAAATCCCTCATGAGCTCCAGTTCTGTGAAAAGGATCATGTGTTGGTTAGTTTTAGTGTCTGAACCAGGTACACATTCTTACACTGGCAGACAGTGTGTGGGCGTGTTCCTAAAGGGCTGTTTCTCAGGTAACGGTGCAATAAAACCAGGAATTGCACTTTGACCTGTGCTTTAGCTTTAGACAGGCTACTTCAGGCTAGAAAGCTGATCAAACAGATGGGAAGTTCTTTACAGAGTGTGTAAATCTTTAGAATCCACTTCTCATATCTAAACTCAGCTGTACTGATGCGGTTTAAAAAGCTGCTTCTATTTATTCTTAAAGAGCTGAACTGAAGCACAAGGACAGAGTGCAGGTGAAAGTGAAAGCAGGTAAGCAGACTCTAAATCTGTGTGTTTAAAGTTACAATAGCTAATAGAACAGCTCTCTTCAACATTAAGTGGTGTGGTTCTGACAAATCTAGCGTTACCCGTCCCCGCATGCTGCTACAGCCGTTTAAATAAGTACCTGTAATTATTCTTTTCATTGTTAACACCCTGACAACTTTTTACACTTATAACTTTAAAGTGTGTTTCAAAGCTCTTTTCAAAATGGCCTCTCTAGTGCACTTATAGTGGAAGGACTATTGCCAACATTGTCAAACAGGGAACACAGCGATAACGATCCATGATGTGGTACGGAACAGAAAAGCCAGAGCACTTACAGACTTGGTTTGTTAAAGAGCAATGTAATGAGGAAGACACAGTCTGTGATTGAGATAAGAAGTGATACTGGTCAATGGGATGTGGTTTACAGTGAGAGAGCAATGCAATGAAGACACAGTCTGTGATTGAGATGAGAAGTGATACTGGTCAATGGTATGTGGTTTACAGTGAGAAAGAGCAATGTAATGAAGAAACAGTCTGTGATTGAGATGAGAAGTGATACTGGTCAATGGTATGTGGTTTACAGTGAGAAAGGTAAATCAGTAACTGTCATCTGAGGAGCTGGAATCAATTCATTAAATTATGTGACTCCACATAGTGTGAAACACTGCAATGGAAAAAAGGTGTGTGAGTGTTTATCTATTTTTTACCTGGAGCTCAAAGCCCACAGATTATCATTGAGGAGAGGAGCCGGTTTGTGAACACTATCGAGTCAAACCCCATAGATTATCATTGAGGAGAGGAGCCTGTTTGTGAACGCTATCGAGTCAAACCCCATAGATTATCATTGAGGAGAGGAGCCTGTTTGTGAACGCTATCGAGTCAAACCCCATAGATTATCATTGAGGAGAGGAGCCTGTTTGTGAACGCTATCGAGTCAAACCCCATAGATTATCATTGAGGAGAGGAGCCTGTTTGTGAACACTATCGAGTCAAACCCCATAGATTATCATTGAGGAGAGGAGCCTGTTTGTGAACACTATCGAGCTCCTGAGGTTAAGACTCGAGCCTGTTCACGGGTCCAGCACTAAACATCCTGTGCAGCTCTAATATTTATGACAAACTAGTATATTTAATAGTTACAATCAGTACTTTAAACTAGTAGAGCTGAATAACTCTGAGCACTCTGTCAAGCTGCTTGCCTCTCTCTATGTAACAAAGACAGAATCACTGCTGTCTCCGCCCCTCATCTCCACTCCTATTGGCTGTGCTGCTATAGAGCTTGCAGCCTAAATACAATGATGTTAATGTAAACATGTAAATCCAAAGCTAAA
This sequence comes from Acipenser ruthenus, assembly GCF_902713425.1. Taxonomy (NCBI): domain Eukaryota; kingdom Metazoa; phylum Chordata; class Actinopteri; order Acipenseriformes; family Acipenseridae; genus Acipenser; species Acipenser ruthenus. The sequence continues at coordinate 36,206 of NW_026708488.1, read as the reverse complement.
TGAGAAAATGTTACACTTTCTGGCTCCGGTTTGGGAAATACTAAACCCCCATTTTCAGTGATGTTTCAGGTTTCAGCATTTGTTTTGGGCACGCCGCTGATTTCTATTGGCTGCTCTGTATGTCAGTCACACTGGCTACTCTTCAGAAGCGTGGAGTGATACACAGCAAACTTCATAACCTTGATAATGTCTGAATTATTATTATTATTACTTTTCTGCAGTAGGCTATAGTAATCCTGTGCTGCACAGTTCATATACTGTGTCCTGCCATTGTCCATACACTGCAACACACACTGAGAGCCATTTCAACCAGCTTCTCTCTATAACCCTAACCCTAACCCATGCACTGTTCATGATGTTTTTCACCTGCAAAGCTGCTATGATTTCTATATAAACCCATATGAGGCAGTCCGTGTTTAAGATGCAGTTCAGAAGTGTGACTTTGTGCTTGATATTGTCACAGTTTAACATGGAAAGTGACTAAGCAATCAGAGTGCATCTTTTAGGACTGCCTGTATATTTGTTTCAGTCTTTATAGCTCTATTACACTATAAAGTGGGGTATGTTTAGCAGTGCTGGTTCAATGCACAGTACAAAGTGCAGCATTGCTGAAAGTGTGCAGGATTATTCCCTTCTTAGAGCAGCTCAATCGTTCAACATACATGTAAATATGTATTCATATTTTTTGGTATTATTTACGTTATGTCAGTCAGTTTTATGTGTAATATTTTTCAGAAAGGAGACAGCTACCAATGGAATGAAGTGAATGATTTATTGAATTGACAGACCTGCCTGTAAATGATTATGTTGTTATTTGAATTTGGTCCATAGTCTTGCCCATTGGAGCTTGTTAGCCGCCCCTGTGCTGGCAAAACTATAATACATTAAATATATGAGTTAGATCAAAACTAATGCCAGCGGGCAGGACAAGCAGCACCCGAGGCCACCTTCCCCCTGGACAAGACACGATGCAAGGAGAAGGCAGGGGAGGAGGGGACCAAACAAACACTGAACGATGAGGGAGGAGGGGACCAAACAAACACTGAACGATGAGGGAGGAGGGGACCAAACAAACACTGAACGATGAGGGACTGGATGAAAGAGGGTATTTATATGGTTTGATGAATGATAAGGGCGAAGATGAAAGAGGGTATTTATATAGTTCCATGATTACATATTTGATGAGGGGGCGGTTTCTCCTTTCAGAAATACAACTGCGTTTCCAAAGAAATTCCCAACACAAAAATAATGAGTTCTGAGTAAAAATAAAGAAACTTATTTAGAATGTTGTCTTTCAGTGTATTAAAAAAAAAACACTAGGATGTGTATTTAGTTCTGCCTAAATATATGAGAAATTTAATATTTATACCTTTTAGAGTTGTGCATATCTAGAGAACATCTTTCCTGTTGTGTTGAAACTCACTGAAGACCTTCTTTAGCACAGCAAGTTATTGATCTATCGGCAGATGGAGGCTGTTTTTCTGTCTATCTCTCTGTCTGTCACACTGGTCCCTAAAAAGGTCCTTCTTCATCACAAATCAAGAGGATCAGAATCTGGGGCTTTTGGAGGCTCCCTGTTTATTTGTCTCCATCAAAGTGTTTGCATGCACTGTCTCTGAGGAGCACTGATTCACTGTGATGAAACTGGACATGATGGAGCACATGCTAAAGAGTATCACACTGTGTCAGTATATGAAGCCATCTGTCCCTCTGTTTGCTTGTGCACACAGTGGTTAAGGGTGTAGTGATTTAAGAGCATCAGACTGTCAGTATATATGAAGGTATCTGTCCCTTGATTGGCTAGCAGCACATGCGTGTGTAAATATTTCAGTACAAACCTACATTCTGGTCTGGTCAGTGCTTGTATACAGTGTGGATGTTTTATAAGTGTAAGTGAAGCGGAGTGTTTCAGCCACCCAGGAAGGGTTTTGTGTTGAGAAATACAGTAAGGTAGTGTTGTGTGTTATTACCTTATTTTCTCAACAGTATGAATCACAGTGGACAGGAATCAGCAGATATCTCAACAGTAAAAAGCCATGTCTGTTGCACACTGTGGAGATTAACATTGAAGGACACTGTGTGAATAATACACCCAGGGCCCTATTTAGCAAATATGTGCGCAGCCACTATCGCTAGGACAAAAATGACAACACTAGCGAACCACCGCGAAAGCACATGAAATGTGATTCAGCAGTCGGGTCTCATGCGTGGGCTAACGTACATCAAATAGCGAATCATGCACCCAGCCAATCAAAGCACAGGATTCCACATTCCCTTTAAGAGCACCTGTGCACCTGTGATAATGAACGGAGGGCATTTTTAAACCAAAAAAAAGAAGGGAGAAGAATAGTCCCCTTATGATTTACGTAGAGGTGTCTATTCTGTGTTGGTGTGTAGCTGCACATGAGTGCAATCGATGGCTCCCAGGAAACCAGGAAATCCATACCCCCAAGAAAACTCTGCTTTGTATTTTGTTGCAGCTCGTGAGACAGGGAAATGGATGAATTCTCCTCTCCTGTAGGAATCCAGTGTTTCTTTTATTCTCTTTTTTTTCTCTCTCTATCTTTTCTTTACCTGCTTCCCTGGTAGTTTCAGTGGTATTTATACTCGACCCATGTATTGTGCGCACAGTTTAGACCTTGTTTTCACATGTCAATTGAGACACAAATGCTAGCACTGCTGATAGTTTGCTAAATTGCTAATGCTGACTTGCCGGGTGGGCACTAAATCACGGTTGCTAAATTGCATAGGTGGGCAAAGTCTTTTTGCCCTCAACGTGCGCCTGATTTTGGTGTGAATGTCTGCAAAAGTGTTTTGTGATTGCCTTGGAGGTTTGCGAACATTGCTAAATAGGGCCCCCAATGTTTAATTTGTAAACTTATGTTTTTATTATATACTGTTATTTTAGTGGCTTCAGAGTTGGTACGGCGTCAGTGAATTGGAGAAAAAAAACTGCGAATCTGGTAACCATAAATTACATGGACAGTGCGAGAAACTAAAGCTCTGATAAACATTTGGTCAGACACCAAAATCCAAGCCGTACTGGACAAAGTCTTTTCTCAAATTACATTGTTTAACGCCTAAAGTAGGAGAACAGAGCAGAATTATGTACCTGAATACTGCACTCTCTCCTACTGCAGGCATTCAACACATGTATTCATTAAATTAGCAAAGAGCTCCCCACATTCCCCTGCTTCCCTCCACAGCAATATGCAAGAATCTGAAACATGCTGTTAAAAACTGGAGCAATACTTCAACAGCTGCCATCTTTCAAGATACCCTGCAGGATATTGTAAACATCCGGTTCACAGACCATATAAACTAACCGAGTGCACTTGCAAACTGCATTGTTAACACTGTGTGTTCCACTCTGTACAGTTCACTGAAGATGCCTACAGTCCCTCAGGACTCAGTCTCTACCGAGTGAATTATGAACACCCTGTTGTAACAACCAGACTTTTAAGACACAAGCCAAGACTAACTGATTTCAAAAACAGATAATTAAAGACTGATTGACAGCAAATAATGGGACCAAAAGTTCGTGGGTAAGAGTGTCATAATCTTCAGTAACCTTTTTATAGTGGCAAAAAACTGTAGAACAGTACAATGTCGATACAAAGGAAGCAAAATATACCTTAAACATTGCTCTAAGAAACCTCATAGCACAATAGAATGCATAGTGTATACACTGATATAAATATTCTGGCAGTGAAACAGCAAGTAATACAGTAAACAGTCAAAATGACCCTGTTAACCCTGGGTATTACTGGTAAGAACGATTCGCAAAAACAGCTTGAAACACAATGAAGAAGTATTAACACAAGTTAACCAATCCATGTAAAATTAATGCAGTTATAAAGTTCCTTATTGCAGAAAAAAGACAAACCAAACAAAGTCAATCCAAAAAACAAAGTCAAACGTGCTTCAAAACAAAACAAACTTGCAAAAAACATATTCCAGATAAAAATAAAGTATCAAAATAAACGCCCATAGTACTATGAAGAAAAAAAACAATTGTAATCCAGCATTGTCCAGCACAAAAAAGAAAAAGTTTTAACAGACCGTCTCACCCCTTCCTGCCGTGTGTCCGAGGACCGGCTGCGCGTTGTTCCTGGGATGTAAATCGATCTGTTTTCTTCAGTTTCAAATAATCCATATAAAACGAACGGTATTCCAAAGCTGTATTCACGACAATTAGCTCAGTGCTACTCCATAAAAAATGTTACATCGTTTCTAGATAAGCTTAAATAATTTAAAAAGCAAAAAAGAAACCGCAACAAAACTGCAAACGACACTCAGCTCTCCTTTCAGGCCATCCTCTCATTTCCCACAATACGCTCTTTATCAATGAAACCCAGGTGAATTGAATTAAAACAATTACCGTAACTGGCATAATATAAGGGCCTTTACATAGAAAAAAGAAATAAAATGAACCCCAATGAATCCCCCCCAAACCTGGACAACTAAGCCAAACGGGAGATAGGCTAATAAACAAGGCAGAAATGAACAATTTATTCTAACCTGGCCAGGTATAATCCATTCTAATTAAAGAACAGATAATGATGTTTTTTTAACATCATTTATGTGGCGGTCGCCACACTGTACAGTTCACTGAAGATGCCTACAGTCCCTCAGGACTCACAGTCTCTACTCAGTGAATTATGAACACCCTGTACAGTTCACTGAAGACGCATACAGTCCCTCAGGACTCACAGTCTCTACTCAGTGAATTATGAACACCCTGTACAGTTCACTGAAGATGGCACTCACTGTAATTGGGGTGTAAGTTGAAAAGCCTGAACTGTCCCAAATTTGCCTCAGACGTGTTTTACAGTATTTTGACATTCAAAAGCCAATGGCTTTATTTTATACAAAACACAACATATATTATTACTGTTATTGTTATTATCAGCAATAGTAGTTGTGTGCAGTAGCCTACAATTCACCTGTTATACGATTTGAAATGTAACGGATACAGCTCCTATATTTAAAATACTAACTAAGCAAACCGCAATCGAGATAGGAGGACGTGCAAATGTGTATGGCTTCATTTTATACAAAATTATTATTATTATTATTATTATTATTATTATTATTATTATTATTATTATTATTATTATTATTACTATTATTTCAGCAGTTTTGAATGATGCAGTGCAACACAGGACAGATGCAGTTGTTGTGTCTTTTAATTTGCTTGCTGTCTTTGTAAAGGTTAGTGAAATGATGATTCTGATTGTGATTATTATTCATCAGTGGTCTGACCGCACTAACCTCTGATTTCACTGTAATCCGTGTTGATTTGCCTCTGATTTCACTGTAATCCCAGTTGATTTGTCTCTGATTTCTCTGTAATCCCAGTTGATTTGCCTCTGATTTCTCTGTAATCCCAGTTGATTTGCCTCTGATTTCTCTGTAATCCCAGTTGATTTGCCTCTGATTTCACTGTAATCCCAGTTGATTTGCCACTGATTTCACTTGTGTCTGACAGGGCAAAGGCTGACCTAATTTTGGATGAGTTGACTGTGAACCCCCTGAACCTCCCCACAGGTCATTCATTATCTGTCAGTTGAGAACCTTCACCTCTGTCATTAAAACTTAATTAGATTCATGGCAGTGGGGTCGGTACCACATAATACTATCAGTTCAACACTGAGAGTGATAGTCCAGCCTAATTCTCCATGCAAACAAATAAATAAGTTATTTTCCCACCATTTGTTTTGTGTAGTATTCCTGTGTCTACAACACACCAAGCATCATAAAAAAATAAAATAACAAATAAACAACCAATTACCTTTCGGTGCACCGAGGACAAGACTCAAAAACTGACTGACCTGCTTTAACAAATAAAGAAACAATACCTGCCCCACCCATAATTGCTGGCCAGCAAAGTATGTTTAAGACAAAGATGTTTCCCCCCGTTTAAACCAGATGAGAGGAGAAGGACACTGCGGTGTAGCGTTAGTAAACAAAACCAAAAGGTGTGGGGATTTTTACCTGTTGCTGGAACACTTTTAATCTAACAAAACAAGGCTTATGAGACCGGGATTTAACCACACGTCTCAGATTACCGGACACTTTACTTTTGGAATATACTCACATGGCTCTAACACTGCAGACACAGAAACAGCACGTCTCCAGAACACTCATCTACAGCAGCAGCACACCGAATCTCAGGTCCCCCGCATCTGTCGGTCCTTCCTCTCTTGGCCCGTATCACACAAAGAGGCAGTTTATATAAGCAAATAAAATTATCCAATAAATCACTAATCAATCAATTAGAAAAGAAACACAACACATAAAATGAAGCACTTGTAACAAAACATAAAGACACCTAGTTGCCTAGGACCCAATACATAATCAAAGTAGCACCGTTACACTAATGCACACTGAACCCGACATTATTCTTTTTACTCTGGTAACACACACTGAACCAGACATTATTTTTTTAAATATAAGGAGTCTGAAAAATATGTGTCTTATATTTTGTGGGAGAGTTGCATTTATCGGTCAGGAGCAGGGAGATGCAGACAACAGGAGGCAGTTCTGGGAGCAGGAAGTACTTGCAAAAAAACAGAGTTTGCCAAGGATTGTGGCAATAATCATGCCATTGTGTAGAGCCTAACGATAGTATTATCATCACCTTGCAATGCCAGTATTATCACTTTCCGTTCAGGGGCATTACAACAATGTCTGTGTGTGATGCACAGTAATATTATTTAGGTCTATCCATATATTACAAAGAAAATAAAATGGGACCAAGAATAGAGCCCTGGGGGACACCACAAGTAATAGCAGATAATCCTGATACAGACTTCCCTAAAGAAACAGAGTACTGTCTGTTAGATACGACTTAAACCAGTTTAGAACAGTTCCAGTCAGGCCAGCCCAGCTTTTAAGATGCTCAATTAAAATGTCCTGATCCACAGTATCACTGAGGTGTAACAGAACCACAATGGATATAGAGTTAGAGTCTGCACTCATCAGTAAGTCATTCACCACTCTGACAAGGGCAGCCTCTGTACTGTGAGCAGATTGAAACCATGACTGAGCTTCTCTAGAACATTGCTACAGTCCAGAAATCTGTGGAGTGGATCATTATTATTATTATTATTTGTTTATTTAGCAGACACCTTTATCCAAGGCGACTTACAGAGACTCAGAGAGTATGTGAACTATGCATCAGCTGCAGAGTCACTTACAATTACGTCTCACCCGAAAGACGGAGCACAAGGAGGTTAAGTGACTTGCTCAGGGTCACACAATGAGTCAGTGGCTGAGCCGGGATTTGAACCGGGGACCTTCTGGTTACAAGCCCTTTTCTTTAACCACTGGACCACACAGCCTCCTACATCAGCTACTACCTTCTCAAGAACATTGCTACAGTCCAGAAATCTGTTGAGTGGATCAGCTACTACCTTCAAGAACATTGCTACAATCCAGAAATCGTAGTTGATTGCGTACTACCTTCTCTCAAGAACCTTAGCTAAGAATGGCAAGTTAGAAGCTGGTCTAAAATTACAATCCAAGTTGGATTTTTTGACTAAAGGCTTAACCAAAGCAGGTTTGAAGGCAGCGGAACATTCAAATAAGAGCCATCCTGATGAATGTGATCCCTGATATTAATCTGTTAGTGACACACAGCTTTAACTAAGAGATCTTTATCATTGTTGTTTTCCAGGGAAATGAAGATGAGATTCCTGGGGAGGACCTGTCTCATTGTCTTGAGTTTGCTACCAGCTGTTTCTACACAGAGAGGTGAGAGGGACTGTAGAAATGAAACTGATCCATTGAGATGCTCCCTCTTATTTCCAGGGTCCTGTATATAGCTGCCTGCATTGATGTATGGACTCACAGAACTTAGCTAATAGCTCTCAACTATTTCTAATTCTAGAGTCCTGTTTTGAGAAATGGTCTATTTGTTTGCAATTGCTTTACCTCGTCTTTTCTTTCTCAGGACGATGGACTGTCATTGGCTCTGATCAGCCTGTCATTGCTGAGGCTGGTGATGATGTCATCCTGCCCTGTCACATTTCACCCAGAGTCAGTGCTGTGGACATGAAAGTGAGGTGGTTCAGGGAGAGATTCGACAAGCCTGTTCATTTATATCTGAACCAAAGGGATCAGCTCAGCATACAGGACAGTGACTACCGGGGCCGCACTGCTCTCTCTCCCTCTGCACTGCAGAGAGGCGATCTCTCTCTGAGACTGAGAAACCTCCGGCCCTCTGATAGAGGTGTCTATATCTGCTATGCTCATGATGGAAATCAGTATGAAGAAGGACAGGCTGAAGTGATAGTCGCAGGTCAGTAATGTTTGATACACAAGTTGAACCCCACTACTAATGTATTCCCAGCTCCTATCTCCATTACAAAACTCACCATGACTGTAAAATAAAAAAAATGTAGACAAGCAGTATTCTGAATGATGGTCATGACATATACAACAGTATGTACAGAACAGTATAGAATATGAATCACCACGTTACAAACATGGCAGTGTGACATGCTGTCAGGATGGGAGTGGTGCGTGAATAATGAAAAAACGTCCGTATTTATTTCTCAAAAGTCAATAATAAAGCCGCCCCTCTACCATCATTGGTATCGGGGGGTATGCGTCGTGATTTCAGTCTCCAACAAAACAAACAACAGTTATTTATCATTGCACATCAATGTGCTCTTCAGACAGGGGGGATGGTGGTGCTGTGCAGTGCATTGTGGGTGGTGGTGCTGTGCAGTGCAGTGTGGGTGGTGGTGCAGGGCAGTGCAGTGTGGGTGGGGGTACTGTGCTGTGCAGGTGGTGGTGCTGTGTTGTGCTGTGCAGTGTGGGCGGTGGTGCTGTGCTGTGCAGTGTGGGTGGTGGTGCTGTGCTCTGCAGTGTGGGTGGTGGTGCTGTGCAGTGTGGGTGGTGGTGCTGTGCAGTGCAGTGTGGGTGGTAGTGCTGTGCTGTGTAGTGTGGGTGGGGGTGCTGTGCTGTGCAGGTGGTGGTGCTGTGTTGTGCTGTGCAGTGTGGGCGGTGGTGCTGTGCTGTGCAGTGTGGGTGGTGGTGCTGTGCTCTGCAGTGTGGGTGGTGGTGCTGTGCAGTGTGGGTGGTGGTGCTGTGCAGTGCAGTGTGGGTGGTAGTGCTGTGCTGTGCCGTGTGGGTGGTGGTGCTGTGCAGTGCAGTGTGGGTGGTGGTACTGTGCTGTGCTGTGCAGTGCAGTGTGGGTGGTGGTGCTGTGCAGTGCAGTGTGGGCGGTGGTGCTGTGCTGTGCAGTGTGGGTGGTGGTGCTGTGCTCTGCAGTGTGAGTGGTGGTGCTGTGCAGTGTGGGTGGTGGTGCTGTGCAGTGCAGTGTGGGTGGTAGTGCTGTGCTGTGCAGTGTGGGTGGTGGTGCTGTGCAGTGCAGTGTGGGTGGTGGTACTGTGCTGTGCTGTGCAGTATGGGTGGTGGTGCTGTGCAGTGCAGTGTGGGTGGTGGTTCTGTGCAGTGCAGTGTGGGTGGTGATGCTGTGCAGTGCAGTGTGGGTGGTGGTGCTGTGCAGTGTGTGGTGGTGCTGTGCTGTGCAGTGTGGGTGGTGGTGCTGTGCTGTGCAGTGTGAGTGGTGGTACTGTGCTTTGCAGTGTGGGTGGTGGTGCTGTGCAGTGCAGTGTGGGTGGTGGTGCTGTGCAGTGCGTGGTGGTGCTGTGCTGTGCAGTGTGGGTGGTGGTGCTGTGCTGTGCTGTGCTGTGCTGTGCAGTGTGGGTGGTGGTGCTGTGCTGTGCTGTGCAGTGTGGGTGGTGGTGCTGTGCTGTGCAGTGTGGGTGGTGGTGCTGTGCTCGGCAGTTGGGTGGTGGTGCTGTGCTGTGCAGTGTGGGTGGTGGTGCTGTGCAGTGCAGTGTGGGTGGTGGTACTGTGCTGTGCTGTGCAGTGTGGGTGGTGGTACTGTGCTTTGCAGTGTGGGTGGTGGTGCTGTGCAGTGCAGTGTGGGTGGTGGTGCTGTGCAGTGCGTGGTGGTGCTGTGCTGTGCTGTGCAGTGTGGGTGGTGGTGCTGTGCTGTGCAGTGTGGGTGGTGGTGCTGTGCAGTGCAGTGTGGGTGGTGGTGCTATGCTGTGGTGTGCAGTGCAGTGTGGGTTGGCTGCTCTTACTCGGCTGTAACACAGAAACACAAAACAAAACAAACAAACATTAGCAATCATGTTCAGCATGAGCGGCCGTACTCATGTAGCTGCGCCCCCTTTATACCAAAACTCCTCCCCGTGATCAGCCCGGCGCCAAGGTTTATCCAATCACTGTCTGCCTCGCAGCTGATCGCAATGGAGTTTATGATCGCAGTAGAGTCGTTCAGTGTACGTGCCGCTACACACTTCCTCCAAGAAGGCCGAATTCTGGTTTCAATCTACCGTCGAGTCAGCCCATCTAGGAGGAAGCTTACACCAACCTTACACAGTGCCCTTTCTGGTGGGGAGGGAGATTTACAGCTCAAATACCTTCTGTCTCTGTCACACATGCAGACAGGATGCTGAACAGAAACACAGACTCTCCCTATACCCTCACAATCTGATATTCTCAATAACCTTTACTTAATAATGTTAATGCCAAGTTTCACAACAATCGATTGAGCAGTTCTCTGGATATATAGAGAAATCTGTAAATGTGTCATACCTACAGTACATACCACCTCCCATAGATCCAATTCACAGGGCATAATATAATACAGGGGAGCTGGGATCCTCAAAGGAATGGATATGTCAGCACTGACACAGTAACTCATAATATAATACAGGGGAGCTGGGATCCTCACAGGACTGGATATGTCAGCACTGACACAGTAACTCATAATATAATACAGGGGAGCTGGGATCCTCACAGGACTGGATATGTCAGCACTGACACATTAACTCATAATATAATACAGGGGAGCTGGGATCCTCACAGGACTGGATATGTCAGCACTGACACAGTAACTCATAATATAATACAGGGGAGCTGGGATCCTCGCAGGACTGGATATGTCAGCACTGACACAGTAACTCATAATATAATACAGGGGAGCTGGGATCCTCACAGGACTGGATATGTCAGCACTGACACAGTAACTCATAATATAATACAGGGGAGCTGGGATCCTCACAGGACTGGATATGTCAGCACTGACACAGTAACTCATAATATAATACAGGGGAGCTGGGATCCTCACAGGACTGGATATGTCAGCACTGACACAGTAACTCATAATATAATACAGGGGAGCTGGGATCCTCACAGGACTGGATATGTCAGCACTGACACAGTAACTCATAATATAATACAGGGGAGCTGGGATCCTCACAGGACTGGATATGTCAGCACTGACACAGTAACTCATAATATAATACAGGGGAGCTGGGATCCTCACAGGACTGGATATGTCAGCAATGACACAGTAACTCATAATATAATACAGGGGAGCTGGGATCCTCACAGGACTGGATATGTCAGCACTGACACAGTAACTCATAATATAATACAGGGGAGCTGGGATCCTCGCAGGACTGGATATGTCAGCAATGACACAGTAACTCATAATATAATACAGGGCAGCTGGGATACTCACAGGACTGGATGTGTCAGCACCGACACAGTAACTCATAATATAATACAGGGGAGCTGGGATCCTCGCAGGACTGGATATGTCAGCACTGACACAGTAACTCATAATATAATACAGGGGAGCTGGGATCCTCGCAGGACTGGATATGTCAGCACTGACACAGTAACTCATAATATAATACAGGGGAGCTGGGATCCTCACAGGACTGGATATGTCAGCACTGACACAGTAACTCATAATATAATACAGGGGAGCTGGGATCCTCACAGGACTGGATATGTCAGCACTGACACAGTAACTCATAATATAATACAGGGGAGCTGGGATCCTCACAGGACTGGATACGTCAGCACTGACACAGTAACTCATAATATAATACAGGGGAGCTGGGATCCTCACAGGACTGGATATGTCAGCACTGACACAGTAACTCATAATATAATACAGGGGAGCTGGGATCCTCACAGGACTGGATATGTCAGCACTGACACAGTAACTCATAATATAATACAGGGGAGCTGGGATCCTCACAGGACTGGATATGTCAGCACTGACACAGTAATTCAGTATATAATAAAGACATATCACACAAGGAGAGCAGACCTGGCTGGTGTGTCTATCTGTGTGTGTCTCACTGTCTCTATTCCCTGACAGTCTATCTGTGTGTGTCTCACTGTCTCTATTCCCTGACAGTCTATCTGTGTGTGTCTCACTGTCTCTATTCCCTGACTGTCTATCTGTGTGTGTCTCACTGTCTCTATTCCCTGACAGTCTATCTGTGTGTGTCTCACTGTCTCTATTCCCTGACAGTCTATCTGTGTGTGTCTCACTGTCTCTATTTCCTGACAGTCTATCTGTGTGTGTCTCACTGTCTCTATTCCCTGACAGTCTATCTGTGTGTGTGTCTCACTGTCTCTATTCCCTGACCGTCTATCTGTGTGTGTCTCACTGTCTCTATTCCCCGACAGTCTATCTGTGTGTGTCTCACTGTCTCTATTCCCTGACAGTCTATCTGTGTGTGTCTCACTGTCTCTATTCCCTGACAGCTCTGGGGACCCAGCCCTCAATCTCTATGGACTCTACACAAGGAGAGCAGACCCGGCTGGTGTGCAGATCAGAGGGGTGGAGCCCTGAACCTGAAGTGATCTGGAGAGACAGGGATGGAAACAATGTGACATCACTGTCCAACACAACAGTGCAGAGGGACAGTCAGGGGCTCCGCAGTGTCAGCAGCTACATCAAAATCAAACAGCAGTCCAACGTGTTCTCCTGTCTGGTTAGAAGTAAAACACCCAAACCAGACTGGGAATCCAAACTCCACATATCCAGTGAGTCTCACATGTTTGTGGATTGAGCCTGACTGACACTGACCATAGATTACAGTCACCATGATGTGGCATCAACATCTGAATCAAACACATGAACTAGTGGACCAATCAATATCTGAATCAAACACATGAACTAGTGAACCAGTCAATATCTGAATCAAACACATGAACTAGTGGACCAGTCAATATCTGAATCAAACAAATGAACTAGTGGACAAGTCAATATCTGAATCAAACACATGAACTAGTGGACCAGTCAATATCTGAATCAAACAAATGAACTAGTGGACCAGTCAATATCTGAATCAAACACATTTGGGGGTGGTGTTGTGCAGTCCTCTATTTTGACTGTCTGCAGTGTTTGGGGATGTGTGTGGAATGCTCACTATGAGGGGGTGTGGCTCAGTGTTGGGAGTGGTGTGTGGAATGCTCACTATGAGGGGTGTGGCTCAGTGTTGGGAGGGGTGTGTGGAATGCTCACTATGAGGGGTGTGGTCAGTGTTGGGAGGGGTGTGTGGAATGCTCACTATGAGGGGTGTGGCTCAGTGTTGGGAGGGGTGAGTGGAATGCTCACTATGAGGGGGTGTGGCTCAGTGTTGGGAGGGGTGTGTGGAATGCACACTATGAGGGGGTGTGGCTCAGTGTTGGGAGGGGTGTGGTCAGTGTTGGGAGGGGTGTGTGGAATGCTCACTATGAGGGGTGTGGCTCAGTGTTGGGAGGGGTGTGTGGAATGCTCACTATGAGGGGGTGTGGCTCAGTGTTGGGAGGGGTGTGTGGAATGCTCACTATGAGGGGTGTGGCTCAGTGTTGGGAGGGGTGTGTGGAATGCTCACTATGAGGGGTGTGGCTCAGTGTTGGGAGGGGTGTGTGTGTTCCAGTGTGTTGAGCTGCTGTGTTGTTTTCCAGAGGATTTTTTCCCAGGAGTCTCTGGGTGGATGGTGGCTTTCTTCTTGACTTTAGCTCTCAGTATTGGAGCCATTCCTCTGCTGGTGATCCAATAGAGAAGAATGGATGGTATGAACTTTTTCATTATCATGAGGCATTTCATATAGCTCTGTGCATTTTAAACATGTCAAACAGGTTTACAATAATATGGACTGTTCTGTTTTTCTTCTAGCCATGGAGAGACAGTTTGAGCCTATGGGTAAGTAAAGCACTTAATGAAGAGATGCTGAAAACCCATTCCAGGTTTCTGCAGCAGTATCTTAAACTACCACACCCATAAATAAAGACATCCCTGGACAGGAAATCCAGCTCATTAGAAATGATTATAAATAATAATAAATATAATTGTTTTTATACATTGCAATTGTTATTTTATTGTTTCCAGGACCCTTTTGTAAATGAGACCTGATTAAATAAATTAATAAATTAAATCTCATGGTTAAATAAATTAATCTATTAAAATTTAAATTTAAAAAAAAGTTGGGGTGGGGATTTGGACACAAAGGTTTAGGAATATAAATATTTCCTTATGAAGGGGTGTTGAAAATTGTAACAATTTTAGTTTGTATGTTTCATATACTTCGCAGATAGCAGATTCATTTTCACATGGACATCCTGTTCATTTAACTGGTTGTGTTTTTCATACTGCAATTTAATCTGTACTGTAGCTGAAATAACCCCACACTGTTCTGTCTGATTCATTTGAATCTGTACTGGAAATGAAATAACCACACACTTTTGTCTGATTCATTTTTTTAGCTGCTCAGCGCCTTCGTGAGGAACTTGGTAAGAACTGTTTTCATAACTTTATTTGTAGAATTACTGTAAATGTTTCTGTCTATCTATCTATCTGTCTATCTATCTACTCATGCTGTCTGTCTGTCGCTGTGTCTGTTGGGAGTGCTTGTAGAATATGGAGCTCAGAGTGAGTGGGGGATTCTCCTCTGCGTTTGCAGAGTGCGGAGCTCAGAGTGAGTGAGGGGTTCTCCTCTGCGTGTGCAGAGTGCAGAGCTCAGAGTGAGTGAGGGGTTCTCCTCTGTGTGTGCAGAGTGCGGAGCTCAGAGTGAGTGAGGGGTTCTCCTCTGCGTGTGCAGAGTGTGGAGCTCAGAGTGAGTGAGTGGTTCTCCTCTGCGTGTGCAGAGTGCGGAGCTCAGAGTGAGTGAGGGGTTCTCCTCTGCGTGTGCAGAGTGCGGAGCTCAGAGTGAGTGAGGGGTTCTCCTCTGCGTGTGCAGAGTGCGGAGCTCAGAGTGAGTGAGGGGTTCTCCTCTGCGTGTGCAGAGTGCGGAGCTCAGAGTGAGTGAGTGGTTCTCCTCTGCGTGTGCAGAGTGCGGAGCTCAGAGTGAGTGAGGGGTTCTCCTCTGCGTGTGCAGAGTGCAGAGCTCAGAGTGAGTGAGGGGTTCTCCTCTGTGTGTGCAGAGTGCGGAGCTCAGAGTGAGTGAGGGGTTCTCCTCTGCGTGTGCAGAGTGTGGAGCTCAGAGTGAGTGAGTGGTTCTCCTCTGCGTGTGCAGAGTGCGGAGCTCAGAGTGAGTGAGGGGTTCTCCTCTGTGTGTGCAGAGTGCGGAGTTCAGAGTGAGTGAGGGGTTCTCCTCTGCGTGTGCAGAGTGAGGAGCTCAGAGTGAGTGAGGGGTTCTCTGTGTGGTTGCAGAGTGTGGAGCTCAGAGTGAGTGAGGGGTTCTCTGTGTGTGTGCAGAGTGTGGAGCTCAGAGTGAGTGAGGGGTTCTCCTCTGCGTGTGCAGAGTGCGGAGTTCAGAGTGAGTGAGGGGTTCTCCTCTGCGTGTGCAGAGTGTGGAGCTCAGAGTGAGTGAGTGGTTCTCCTCTGCGTGTGCAGAGTGCGGAGCTCAGAGTGAGTGAGTGGTTCTCCTCTGCGTGTGCAGAGTGCGGAGCTCAGAGTGAGTGAGGGGTTCTCTGTGTGTGTGCAGAGTGCAGAGCTCAGAGTGAGTGAGGGGTTCTCCTCTGCGTGTGCAGAGTGCGGAGCTCAGAGTGAGTGAGTGGTTCTCCTCTGCGTGTGCAGAGTGCGGAGCTCAGAGTGAGTGAGGGGTTCTCTGTGTGTGTGCAGAGTGCGGAGCTCAGAGTGAGTGAGTGGTTCTCTGTGTGTGTGCAGAGTGCGGAGCTCAGAGTGAGTGAGGGGTTCTCCTCTGCGTGTGCAGAGTGCGGAGCTCAGAGTGAGTGAGTGGTTCTCCTCTGCGTGTGCAGAGTGCGGAGCTCAGAGTGAGTGAGGGGTTCTCTGTGTGTGTGCAGAGTGCGGAGCTCAGAGTGAGTGAGGGGTTCTCCTCTGCGTGTGCAGAGTGCGGAGCTCAGAGTGAGTGAGTGGTTCTCCTCTGCGTGTGCAGAGTGCGGAGCTCAGAGTGAGTGAGGGGTTCTCCTCTGCGTGTGCAGAGTGCGGAGCTCAGAGTGAGTGAGTGGTTCTCCTCTGCGTGTGCAGAGTGCGGAGCTCAGAGTGAGTGAGGGGTTCTCTGTGTGTGTGCAGAGTGCAGAGCTCAGAGTGAGTGAGGGGTTCTCCTCTTCGTGTGCAGAGTGTGGAGCTCAGAGTGAGTGAGTGGTTCTCCTCTGCGTGTGCAGAGTGCGGAGCTCAGAGTGAGTGAGGGGTTCTCTGTGTGTGTGCAGAGTGTGGAGCTCAGAGTGAGTGAGGGGTTCTCTGTGTGTGTGTAGAGTGTGGAGCTCAGAGTGAGTGAGGGGTTCTCTGTGTGTGTGCAGAGTGCGGAGCTCAGAGTGAGTGAGGGGTTCTCTGTGTGTGTGCAGAGTGCAGAGCTCAGAGTGAGTGAGGGGTTCTCCTCTTCGTGTGCAGAGTGTGGAGCTCAGAGTGAGTGAGTGGTTCTCCTCTGCGTGTGTAGAGTGCGGAGCTCAGAGTGAGTGACGGTTTCTCCTCTGCGTGTGCAGAGTGCGGAGCTCAGAGTGAGTGAGGGGTAAAAAGAAACTGATTAATAGTTGGGTCTTTTCTAAATTAACGGCCGTGATGGCCAAAGTCGGGGGGGTCCCAAGCAGATCAAGTCCCAATTCTGAAAATATTACACGGAGAAATGGTATAAAAATTGTAGTGAATGTGTCTGTCCCTGTTGAGAAATGTGTGGTCGAACTTAGAAAAGTAATCCGGTGTGAGAATATCAAGTCGGCTTCACGTATGAACAAGTTTGTTGTCGTGTTCCTGAGTAATGAAGTAATAGTTTTGGAAATTGTTCAGCAAGGTTTGGTTATTGATGGAGTGTTAGTGTCTGTTCTGCCTCTTGCGGCTCCCGCTAGGAAAATAACAATTTCTAATATTCCTCCTTTTCTGAAAAACTAACTTATAGTGAGAGCTAAGCCGTCATGGAAAAATAATGTCAAGCATTACAATGATTCCTCTGGGTTGTAAATCCCCTGAGTTAAAGCATGTAGTTTCATTCAGAAGACAGTTATATATGCTTCTGAACGACCTGAATGGAGAGCTAAATGTAGCTTTCAGGTTTCGATTGGATGTTAGCGAATACATCGTTTTTGCTTCTTCTGAAACAATGAAATGTTTTAAATGTGGCCGTAAAGGGCATATTGTGAAGAACTGCAAGAGGACTGTAAGAGAAACTGAAAGCGAGAAGGAAGAAGCCCTGGGGAGCCAGGGTGATGGACTCTCGGATCACAGCGCTGTAGATAGAAGAGCGGAGCAAGAGACTGAAGAGCTCCAACCTGGTTTGGTTGAGTCTGGTGTGGTCAGAGTTGTCAACAAGTCTCAAGTCAAGTCTCAAGTCAGCGCAGTATTCTTGTCTAGTGTAAAATCTCATATAAAATGAACTTGCTAGCTGTGTACAAAACTTTAAAAGGATTGAGAGACGAGAGCTTCATTCATTTTAATTAGCTGTTTTATTAAATCAAGTTCTTTGTAAAGCTTTACAGAGGACCCTTTCCAAATTGAGCTCTTTAAGGTAAGGCTTGATTTTTCTTTGTTATCTGTGCTGGAACACAGTGTATTTCGCTGTAGTCAGTATTGAAAACAAAAACATCTGCTCTGGGTCAAATACCATTGAATTAAAATAGCAAAATTAATAATAAAATAAAATAAAAAATACATCAGAATGATGTATTAATTTAGATGGTGTGGCCAAACAGTTATTTTATGTAACTTCTTACATCAGTGCAGTGAGTATAATGCCTGTAGGAGTGGAGGCACTTCGGTTTATGATTCAAAGCGAACTATTACATTTCAAAAAAATCAAGAGACAACATTGTTGCACTTAATCTGGATCTATGAGGGCGCATTATAATGCCTCCATGGCTGAATACTCGTTCGACAGGGGCACTTGTCGCAGGAATGGCTAATACTTTCACTGCCACTTGGAACAGCCGGGGGAAATCTTTTCGGTGCTGAAACCATAACTGTAAACATGCATGTGCTTCATCTGTACCATCATCAGCACAAAGCTGAAGATATTTTCCTAGTTCTGCTCAGATAGATATTTTCCCATCACTTTTGTTTCCCTTTCGCTGCCGGTACCCTGCAAACAGTCGTGGCTCCTTATGTGCTGGCTCTTCATCCTCCTCACTGCTGTTGCTGCTCTTCTCCAGTGTCAGCTTCATCCCCTCAAACTCAGCAATAAGCTGATCTAAAACAAATTTGGAGGAAAAGAAAGCAAAAGTACACAAAGTGATTCAAAATTAGGGCTGGCAATGATGCATTCCACATTTGTTCTCAACAGGATTTCTTCAGTACTCACTATTTTTGTTACCCAATCTTTCCTAATTATAATTATTTTATTATTTTATAAATTTGTTTTACAAAAGTTGGCAAAATCAATTCTAAAACCATCAGGCCCACGGCTCATTGCTCAGTCTGCCACTGCTACTTCTGACTACTGAGTTGATTTTGATTATGCCTAACACTGGCCACAGGTGGAACTTACATTTCATCAATCTTTGTTTCTAACACCCCTGACAGCTTAAAAACTTTAAGTGGTTTTATTTTAATAAACGGGAGGGCATTAAATGTGGTAACAATAGCAATACCTTTCACATGTTTCTTCACTTCCACCTTGATATCATCTGGTGCCAGGACATCGTGTTTGAGCCAGAGTAGGCAAAAAGCTGGATCTAGGAGTGCTGCTACAATGTAGAGAAAGTCTCCGAAGGGAAGACCATCAACATCGTCTGAACACTCTTCCATCTGAACGTTGACAAATACCCCCTTAAACCTCTTCTTTAGAGACTCTTCGAGTACCTTTACCAGGCCACTCAAGTAGCGAACCTGCAAATGTATACTGTGACGGTGGTGGTTCAATGACAGGATACATGGCACCACAGCACTGATTGTGACAACTTTCTGTCCCTGAGTTAGGTCTGTTGCATCAAGGAATGGTTCCAGAATGTCAACCAGTTCTTTCAATTGTTCCAATTGTTCTGTTCAATTGTCAATATTTGTTAATATTTATGCACCAAACGATGGGAGAGAGAGGGTGCTGTTTTTTCAGACTCTCAATGGAGTTATAGCCCTGAGTCAGACTGAAGAAGTGGTTTTATTAGCTGGTGATTTTAATTGTACAGTTGACAACAAGCTAGACAGAAATAGCCCAGAGCCTCACCCCAGGTCAGTTAAGGAGCTGGTTACTGTTTTAACAGCGCATGATATGGAGGATGTGTGGAGAGTAATGAATCCTTATGTTAAGCACTATACCTGGGCTAAGGGGAGCCAGAGGAGTTCATTTCTCTGGAGAGATGTGTGCTGGCTATCGGGGAGGTGGGGGCTGTCAGAACAAGCCAAGCTGACAGAGGAGTTCATTTCTCTGGAGAGATGTGCGCTAGCTATCAGGGAGGTGGGGGCTGTCAGAACAAGCCAAGCTGACAGAGGAGTTCATTTCTCTGGAGAGGTGTGTGCTGGCTATCGGGGAGGTGGGGGGCTGTCAGAACAAGCCAAGCTGACAGAGGAGTTCATTTCTCTGGAGAGATGTGTGCTGGCTATCGGGGAGGTGGGGGCTGTCAGAACAAGCCAAGCTGAAAGAGGAGTTCATTTCTCTGGAGAGATGTGTGCTGGCTATCGGGGAGGTGGGGGCTGTCAGAACAAGCCAAGCTGAAAGAGGAGTTCATTTCTCTGGAGAGATGTGTGCTGGCTATCGGGGAGGTGGAGGAGCTGTCAGAACAAGCCAAGCTGACAGAGGAGTTCATTTCTCTGTTTCCTATCACCCCTGGCAACCCTACTGTATTTACATGCAACTCTCCACGATAGTCTGCAATAGATTTTACACCTCAGTGTGCAGAATGTAATCCAGCTCTCTTCTTTTTACAGTCTGTAAAGCGAGAGGTCCTTAAATCAGGTATGTAGCGTGTGTGGAAATCCACAGCCTGACTCACCCCAGCACAGCCCCCCTGGTTAGTGTGTGCTGCACATCTTCTGAACTGTAGAAAGTACAGGAGGAGTGATTGTAAAATAATGCTCTCTTTATTTCTGTGTTCTAGAATGGAAGTGGATCCTCAGCTCAGCAGGTATGTGTCTCTTCAATGGATTCCTTTCACAGTGGAGGGTAAAAGAACAGCGAGGAGCCCCGTCTCACTCACTGTGTTTACATCTATAATAAAAAGTGACTTCATGTTAGCAGGTTCATGTAAACCCTGCATGCTAAAGGTGCTGGTGACCATGGCATTGACCTCATATGAATGCCACACTGAGATTTGAGATTCCTACTGTATAGAGACACAACACTTTGAGTAAACTGTCTTCATGTTTGGTAAACAGCTGTATTCTTTGAGTTTCTTTGCTGGAGTCCAGTAACAATTACCCCTTTGCTGCCACTTTGCTTTTTTTTTTACCTTTGGCCATATAATTGATAACATTATTATTATTATTATTATTGGCATGGTGGTTAGCGCTGCTGCCTCACAGCTCCAAGGTCCTTGGTTCGAGTCCGGCCTCAGGGGTCTGTCTGTGTGGAGTTTGCATGTTCTCCCTGTGTTCACTGGGTTTCCTCCCACAGTCCAAAGACATGCTGGCTAGGTGGATTTGCCTCTCTAAATTGCCTCTTAGTTGCTCTGCGATGGACTGGCGTCCCATCCAGGGTGTAGAGTCCCACCTTGCGCCCCTGTGTCTGTCGGGTTAGGCTCCGGCTCACCGCAACCCTCTATAGGATTAAGCGGTTATAGATAATGGATGGATTATTATTATTATTATTATTATTATTATTATTATTATTATTATTATTATTATTATTGTTGTATCCTCTCTTCTTCACAGTTGACAGTTTGACTCTGAACCTCGATACAGCACACCCCCGGCTCACCCTGCCTGTGGATGGGAAACAATTGAGAGGGAAAAGGCAGGATTATAACAGTTCTCAGAGATTTGATTACAGGCGCTGTGTGCTGGGCAAGGAGTGCTTCACCTCAGGGAGACACTACTGGGAGCTGGGGGTGGGAGAGAATACATTCTGGAGATTAGGAGTCAGCAGAGAGTCTGCCCAGAGGAAGGGGAAGTTCAGTATAACCACCCAGCAGGGTTACTGGACTGTGGGGTGGGATGGAGATGAAGATAAAGATGAGTTCATTGCTCTCACTGACCCCCAGACCCCCCACCCCCTGAGCCTGAAGCCCCAGAAGCTGGGGGTATATCTGGATTATGAGGAAGGACAGCTCTCCTTTTACAATGTGGAGACCAGATCTCACATCTACACTTTCACTGACATGGAGTTCAAGCCCAATAAGAAACTCTATCCATTCTTCTGGACTTGGGATGAGAAAACAGACCTTGCACTGGTGTCCCCGGGGAAGATGAATGACAGCTCTTTCTTTCTTCTAGTCTGGAAATGGATTCTTGCTGCATCAGGTGCTGGTTCACTTTACTACTTGTTTGCTAGGGGCTGATATGCTTGTTGATTTATTATTCATTTCTATAACTCCTATCTGGTTTGAAGTGTTACAGAACACCCTTTAGTGTTTTCAACAAACACACAGCTAACCATTGCTTTTCATAATAATAACAACATGGGTCATGCAGGTTTTATTATTTTATAGTATTGATAAGTTCATGTCATAATAAAACGTCTGCAGTTGTTACAATAACAGCAGTGTTTAAGTTTAAATTACAGAACACGCTTTAGTGTTTATAACAAACACACTCTTTCCATTGCTGTCTCCTGTGATAAACGCATTGCTGAGATATCTTTACAACATCATATCAATTGTTTTGATATTTTTATTCACTAAATTAACTAAGAAATGAAGGCGATGGCAAAACACATTGTGAGGATTGTGTCACACCTCCATGTGTACCTGCCTGACTCTTCACAGAGTGTGAGGATTGCGTCACACCTCCATGTGTACCTGCCTGACTCTTCACACAGTGTGAGGATTGTGTCACACCTCCATGTGTACCTGCCTGACTCTTCAAACAGCGTGAGGATTGTGTCACACCTCCATGTGTACCTGCCTGACTCTTCACACAGTGTGAGGATTGTGTCACACCTCCATGTGTACCTGCCTGACTCTTCACACAGTGTGAGGATTGTGTCACACCTCCATGTGTACCTGCCTGACTCTTCACACATGTTCTGTTTTAAATAGGGATGTGCATGATGCTGATACAGTGTAGTGATGGGCCTTCTGCAGCTCAGGGCTGCTGTGTTTGAGCATCTCGGTACTGATGCTGTCGGGCCACAGGCTTTCCTGGGTTTGAGTCCCTGGAGCTTCTCTGCTAGCTCCTGCGGGGAAATTGGGAATTCAAGCGGATTTTGGTTGTCTTTAACAGATAGTTCTAATGATTTAAGTTTTTCCCGAATTAAATTTTGCTCTGTTGTAAAATCTTCTTGTTGGGTTTCTTTGTAAAGATTTTCAAAATACTTTTTCCAAATACGCACCCACTCGATATATCGCGGGTGTCGGGGTCCAATACAAATCCGCTATATATCGAGTGCTGCGATACAGCGAGAGACCCATAAAAAACAAATAGGCTGATAACAAATACTGTACATCCACTCCCTCGTTTTATCAGGGGCGTCAGGGTCCAGTATAAATCCTCTACGCAACCCGCTTTCTCTCATTTTTCAAATAAAAAGCAGCACACCGTTTTAATTCGTACTATGGAGGGTAATTGCCTCTCATCAACCTGAGTCCAGTTAATTTCATGAGTCTTCCTCTCCTTTCTCAAATTCCCAAACCCGCTGCATTGAAAGAATCCACTCCCAACAGACTTGTTGCTAGGGAGCTGACGTCACTGCCTTGTGGCTTTTGCTAGAGCATTGCTGCTGCCACACGTGAACACCTTGCTGGCTAAAATAAAAACCGCTTCAGCAAGTATATATTTAATTAGCTTTGTGTTATTGTGCAATGCATGTGTGTATGATAACAGTACGATATTAATGCTTTGTTTTTAATTGTTTTGTATATTGTTGTTTGTGATGTGCAGTACAGAATAAAACGCACAGTAATTCTAAGTGCCGATTGTATATTACAGGTAAGGCATGAGCAGCTAGACAGTAAAAATGGGGAGCCGACTCCAGGAGCGCGATATTTCCGAATCCGCAGGATAGCGAGGGCCGATATAACGAGGGGTGGGTGTAGTTCCATTTTGTATTGCCAGTTCTTGTTTCTGTGTGGAGTTCATATTGTTCCACATTTCCAGAACTGATTTTGGTTAATAGATTCCTCCATGTCTGTGAGGGTTGTGTTCATGTGTTTCTCTTTGCTCTGTTTCAGGGTGTGTTTGTGTTGCTTTAGGGTCTCGCAGTACCTGAGGTGTAAATCTGGGTTGTGTGGCTGATGATGTTTTTGATTTGATTCTTGTCTTAGTTTTTTCCTTATTGTTTCACATTCATCATCAAACCATTTTTCTTTGGGTTTGTGCTTCTGATTGTTTTTTACTTGTTCATTTTTTTTAGATTTGCCTTGCTTGCTGTTTTTTCTAATATTTCATTCATGTGTTTAACTGCCAGATTTACTCCTCTCACATTAGGCTGGCACTGTGTGATTTGGAAGGTGTCAGTAAGGTTAGTGATTTCAGGAGAGCCAGTTGCTTTATCGAATTCCTCTGTGCTGTTTGGAGCCCATTTATAAGTATGGTTCAGATGGTACAGCTTGCATGGCTGTATTAGTGTGTTACTGGGCTGTCCTGTTCTTTGTAGGAACACAGTAATTTGACTGTGGTCTGACAGAGGTGTTTGTGGCCTGACAGTGAATGCATTAATAAAGGAGGGGTCCAGGTCAGTGATGGCGTAATCAACTACGCTAGTCCCAAGAGCTGAGCAGTATGTGAATCTACCTAAAGAGTCCCCTCTGATCCTACCATTAATGATGTACAGACCCCAGGCTTGAAAGAGATGCACTAACTGCCTCCCATTTGTGTTCACAATACAATCAGGGTTGTTTCTGTGGATTGAGGTAGGTGTGAGGTACAGAGGGGTTTGTCCAAATACATGGCTGTTACCTTGTGTGCTTCTACAGTCAGGCTCTGTTCATGTTCTGGTGTTGAAATCCCCACAGAGCAGCACATTTCCCTGGGTCTGGAAATGGCTGATCTCTGTGTGGAGGGTATGAAAATATTCCTCATTGTAGTTTGTGGGAGGGAGGGGTGTAGGCTGCACACAGGTAAACGTCAGTTTCACCTTGGACTGCGTTTTTGTTTATTTTGAACCGTGTGTGTGTCTGTCCTTGTTTAATTGAGCTGATGGATTGGGCGAGCTCCCCTCTGTGCCACACTAGTATTCCCCCCGAGTCCCTGCCGTGTGTGACTGTGCTGTGTTTCAGGGAGGGCACTATGATCTCCCTGTAGCCTGAGGGACAGTGAGTGGCACATCTGCACGGCACCACGTCTCTAATAGGATCATAATATCAATATTATTTACATTGAGAACAAACTCAGAGTCTGTGCTCTTCAGCCTGAAGACCGAGGAGTACAGACCCTGGATGTTCAGCAGCTGATTGAAGGAGATCTCATCTTTTCTCTTTTTTCTTTTAAATTTCTATTATTTGTAATAAAAGAAGATGCAAATTACAACATTAAGTAAATATGTAGATGTGTCTATGCAGTGATACACACACACGCACACACACGCGCACACACACACATTGTTTTTCTTCATATTCATATCCCATTCGTTTCTGGTATTTTCCCAGGTAAACTAGGGTTTCCTGTGTCCTACCCGAGTGCTGCGGGTCCCTCAGTCCAGCAGTCTTGAGCAGAGGGTGTTGAGGAGCTGTTTTATCTCGCCCAGCTCAGTGGTGGCAGGGGGGCTGGCTGACAGAGGGCTCCAGCGTAGCTGAGCTGGTGCTGCGGCTGGTTGGTGCGCGGAGGGGCTCTGGGTCTGGCTGGTCCTGGTTGGGCTGTGCTGCTCCTGGTTGCAATGGCTCAGGCAGTGTTGGGTCGTGCTGTGCTGTGTGGGTGAGGGGTGGGTTGGCCCCTCGCAGGTGTGTGTCCTGTGGCTCCAGGGGGTCTCCTCACTGGTGTGTGTCCTGTGGCTCCAGGGGGTCTCCTCACTGGTGTGTGTCTTGTGGCTCCAGGGGGTCTCCTCACTGGTGTGTGTCTTGTGGCTCCAGGGGGTCTCCTCACTGGTGTGTGTCCTGTGGCTCCAGGGGGTCTCCTCACTGGTGTGTGTCCAGTGGCTCCAGGGGGTCTCCTCACTGGTGTGTGGCCTGTGGCTCCAGGGGGTCTCCTCACTGGTGTGTGTCCTGACTTAAATGTCAATGGAAAGTAACAAGGAATAATTAAACGTAAATTTAATGTGCAATTTAACATTAATTTAATATCAATTTAATATTAATTTATGCCACGTAATATAAAGCATTACCATTTTTTCTAATGAATAAGGTGATCAGTAATCGCGCATATTATTTTGTGGTTGCTTTATAAACCAGTCCTTAACAGAAAATAAATAAATAAAGAAATAAGATCCGTATATTGGAAATGTGCAAAGTATCTGAAAATCACATTCAATTCGGTCATTTTAAAAAATCCCATCTATTAACATTGCATGTATAAAAAAAAGCTGTACAGAAAAATCTCTTTCATGTTTCGTTTAGATTTTGTTTTTAATAGGCCTGCTTTAAATCTATTTTTCTGACGTGTTTACTGACATTTTTAAATACTATCTGTAACTTTTTAAAGTTATTATTAGTAGTAGTTAATCTAACTTTAATAATATGAAATGAAATTATTCGGTTTGTATTTGCAGTCAGCAGCATGTGAAACACAAACCCATATTTGTGTATTCGTGTGAAATCTTTTGGTACTTTATCGTTTGGGACAGTCCGACCTCGGGATCCATTCTCAAAACAAATCCACAGCACTCCTCTGTGCGCGCGTGTCCGTGGAATCTGACGTCACGTTCCACAGGCAGCTGCTTCTTTGAGCTGCAGTGTGAACACACCCGCGCTGGGGGGGCTCGGCTCGGCTCGGCTCGGCTCGGCTCGAGTGTGCTAGTCTGAAAAGGCTAAGATGTTTGGGCTCCAGATCTTGTTCACTCGCCGGTCACGGAAGAGCCTCCGTCAGGGTTTTCTCTCACACTTTCAGTTTGTGTTGTTCTTCTCCCCTCTTCAGGATCGCGTATCTCGCGGCTCATTGCGTTCACTGCGGTTTCCATGACAACAGAACACTGCTACAGTTTGAAATTCGAAGAATTGCTACAATTCCAACTGCGATTCCAAACTGACTTGAGTTCAGCCTGTCGATTTAAGAGACTTTACTGTACGAGGCGATCTCAGGGTTTAGTTAATATTTATATCTAGAAAATATTATTATTTCAAGATTAATTTTAATTGAAGTAAGAGGCTCAGCTTCTGCCTTTGTCATCTTTCTCTTTCTTTCTTTCTTTCTTTCTTTCTTTCTTTCTTTCTTTCTTTCGTTCCTCTTTTCTCTTATATTATTTTATAATAATAATACTGCTCATAATAATAATAATCTGTCTGAGACGTCATTTTAAGGTTTGGCTGGTTAAGAAAATGTCCTGTTAGGCCAGTTTTTTTTTTTTTTAACCCTTTTTGTGTAAATAATAATAATAATAATAATAATAATAATAATAATAATAATAATAATAATAATAATAATAATAATAATGATGATGATGTCTCCTCTCTGCTCCACAGTTGATGTGACTCTGGACCCTGATACAGCACAGCCCCAGCTCATCCTGTCTGCGAAGGGGAAACGAGTGAGAGAGGGAGAGACACGGCAGGATATCCCTGACAATCCAGAGAGATTTGATCGCTGGTGCTGTGTGCTGGGCAGGGAGGGCTTCACCTCGGGGAGACGATACTGGCAGGTGCAGGTGGGGGGGAATACATGGTGGATATTAGGAGTCAGCAGAGAGTCTGCCGAGAGGAAGGGGGGGATCAGCATGACCCCCCAGCAGGGTTACTGGACTGTGGAGTGGTGGAGTGGAGGTGGGTTCACTGCTCTCACTGACCCCCAGACCCCCCTCCCCCGGAGCCTGAAGCCCCTGAAGCTGGGGGTGTATCTGGATTATGAGGAAAGGCAGCTCTCCTTTTACAATGTGGAGACCAGATCTCACATCTACACTTTCACTGACATGGAGTTCAATCCTAATGAGAAACTCTATTCATTCTTCTGTACTTACAGTAATATAGACCTTGTGCTGGAGTCCCCTGACCCAGACCCTGTCAGCGCTGCAGATTAAACACACATTGCTGTCTGAACCAGACAATCTCCTCTTCACTTTCACTGACACTCTCTCTGCACTCTTCTGGGCTGATGAGAAAAAATCCTCTCTCTTCCACCCTCTTACCCTGAGCCCCTCCTCTTTATTTCTCTACACCCCCTTTCCTACTCTCCCTTCCTGTCTGCCTCTCTCTTTCCCCTCCACCTCTCCATCTCCAGATCCCTCTTTCTCTCATCTTCTACTCTCCTCTCTCTTTCTCTTCCCTCTGATATATTAATCCCCTCCCTTTCCACTCTCCATCTCTCCACCATCCTCTCTACTCTCTCTCTCTCCTCCATCTTCTCTACTCTCCCTCTCTCCTTCATCCTCTCTACTCTCTCTCCTCCATCTTCTCTACTCTCCCTTTCTCCACCCTGTCCTCTCTACTCTCCCTCTCTCCACCCTGCCTTCTCTACTCTCCCTCTCTCCACCCTGCCCTCTCTACTCCCTCTCTCCTCCATCCTCTCTACTCTTTCCTCTCTCCACTCTGCCTTCTCTACTCTCCCTCTCTCCTCCATCCTCTCTACTCTCCCTCTCTCCACCCTGCCTGCTCTACTCTCCCTCTCTTCACCCTGCCTGCTCTACTCTCCCTCTCTCCACTCTGCCTTCTCTACTCTCCCTCTCTCCTCCATCCTCTCTACTCTCCCTCTCTCCTCCATCCTCTCTACTCTCCCTCTCTCCTCCATCCTCTCTACTCTCCCTCTCTCCTCCATCCTCTCTACTCTCCCTCTCTCCACCCTGCCCTCTCTACTCTCCCTCTCTCCACCCTGCCTTATCTACTCTCCCTCTCTCCTCCATCCTCTCTACTCTCCCTCTCTCCACCCTGCCTGCTCTACTCTCCCTCTCTCCACCCTGCCTGCTCTACTCTCCCTCTCTCCTCCATCCTCTCTACTCTCCCTCTCTCCTCCATCCTCTCTACTCTCCCTCTCTCCACCCTGCCCTCTCTACTCTCCCTCTCTCCACCCTGCCTTATCTACTCTCCCTCTCTCCTCCATCCTCTCTACTCTCCCTCTCTCCTCCATCCTCTCTACTCTCCCTCTCTCCACCCTGCCTTCTCTACTCTCCCTCTCTCCTCCATCCTCTCTACTCTCCCTCTCTCCTCCCTGCCCTCTCTACTCTCCCTCTCTCCACTCTGCCTTCTCTACACTCCCTCTCTCCACCCTGCCCTCTCTACTCACCCTCTCTCCACCCAGCCTGCTAATAAATAAATAATGATAAAAGACTTTCTAGACAATAGATGAATGCATTATTTTCCATGTAATCAATATTTACACTGAAGCTGAGATGCTCCCTGAATATTATTCATTGCTAAACTCAGTGAACTGATTTCTGCTATTTTGATATGAATCTTCTGTTCTGTTTTTGTAGCGCATCTATTTTCTCTCTTTCTTGATAAAATGTATAAAAGATATAACGGTGTTGTGTGATTTACTGCTCAATTGTTTACCTCGGCAATCTTGAACTCGTAAAAAGAAAGACATTCATGACAGCAGAGTGCTGATTAAATGAGACCATTACACATATGAATGAATTGTATCCTTAACCTGGACATTTTAATTGTGATTCTTCACACATAACTCTCAACAATAACAAGCCTGTTGGGTCCATGAGCAGATTCTTCACAGAGACACTGTGCTCTAGTCTAGCTGCTATAGTCAATCAAACACTGTGCTCTAGTCTAGCTGCTATAGTCAATCAAACACTGTGCTCTAGTCTAGCTGCTATAGTTAGCAATCAAACACTGTGCTCTAGTCTAGCTGCTATAGTCAATCAAACACTGTGCTCTAGTCTAGCTGCTATAGTCAGCAATCAAACATATGTGCTACAGTGCTACACCCGGTTAAAGAAATCTCCGTTTGCAAGCCATGGTTTCAGTTAGGGTTGCACTTCCTTGTTGATCTGGAGGGTGAAATTGTCCCCTCCCCTTCGCTGGCTTCTTTCCTGTCATTAACCAATCAGCTGCTGCTCCCCCTGCTGACTGGCATGCCGTCAGCCAGTAACATGACCCAGAAGACACTGCAGAGGTGAAGTGAGGCGGGGAGTTCAGCAGCCTTCCCGAGTGCGAGGCACAGAAACAGAACTTCCTTTAATCCAGTGATCATGTCAAACCCAGGTCTGCGAGAACATCTTTCAAAAACTGGACATCTGAGAGCTAATGCAACTTCCAAGCAGGTCATATTTATCAAATTATTTTATTAAGCTATAAATCACTAAAAGAAAAATAAAAATCATGAATTTCCACACACTTTAATTTTCCAACAGTGTAGATTTTTATTTAAAGCTATTTAAAGACGTCTTAACATTTTTTTTTTTTTTAATTTGTAAAAATCATCTTTTGGAATGTAAAATTCAGATTGCAAAAGCAGTGGCTCAGTGTGTGAGGTTTACTGGTCCCAGTTTAATGAGCACTCTGGTCGTAACTGGCAGTGAAGCGAGACTGGGAGGCAGCCTTGTCTTTCTGTCCGCTCTGAACGTAAGATCCAGTCGACACCAATCCGTTAATCTGAAGGAAAAAATAATAAACCAAAATCAGTAACACACACAGTGACAGACACATTTGTAAACAAGTGTTTATTTATGTGATGTATTTTGTGTCCATGATTTATTTTGTACCGGTGTCAGAGTATTTGTTCCCCCAGGAAACAAATATTAACTCCCCCTAGGAACCTATATTTCACCTTTCGAATATTTGTTCCCCCCCCCCCATATTTTTTTGTAACAGTCGTTTTTCTTTGCATAGAAGTCTATATCGCTGCCCTTTCAACTAAACCCTAACCCTAAACTTGTACACCCCCAGTCCCTTCGGACAGGTCCAGTCTCCCCTGCAATAATACATGAGAACAGCCTGCAAGCATTCCTCACATTCACGAGCATTATACATGCAGAATTCACAGAGAAATAGGACACACACACACACACACACACACACACACGCACGCACGCACGCATGTGGGGGAGGGGACACACACATGCCGGATTTAAGGGGGGGGGGGGGGGGGGGGGGGGGGCGGTACATTTGTCCAGGGACCTGAGCTGCCGAGGGGACCCGCGGCCTGGTTAAATTAAATACATAAATAAAAATTGCTATTTTACAGTTTAAAATCCAATCCACTTGCCCCATGATCGCACTAGGAGGACGGAGAGAGAGAGAGAAAATGGAGAAAACTCAGCGGTGCAGCGAAACGAATAAAACAAAAGGAAAAGCAAGCTAGTGAAAAATGCCTGCTGGAAAACATTCCGAGACTATCACATTTCGGTTTTAAATACTATAAAATTTAGTAACGACAACACCTAATGAACCTGAACAACTTGTCAGCGAGAGTTTTGGCGGTGCTACTGTTCCAGATAACGGGCCAGAAGAATTAGAAAGTAGAACAGAACCAGGAGTCGGAGCCAGTCTGCCCACATCGTCGAGCAACGATCAAGATAACTTCAATCTGCCTTTCACTTTAACACACAGACTTGAGGAATAACATTCTGGAGAGATTCGACAGAACTACTGTAATAGGCAGGCCCGTATTAAGGTATTTGGGGGCCCAGGGCTACTGACATTTCAGGGGCCCCCTTGGAGAACCCCCCCCCCCAAGCTCTCATTACCGACCGCATCGTTTCGAATTAAATCAACGCTAGTTGTAGTCGGTGGGACCATGTTATCAGGCAGCACAGCATGATATGACATCATTAGACAAAAACATAGTGTAGTCGGCGCTACTCTCAAGCCTCCTTAACATTGCAAAGTATAAAGACACATTTGACTTACCATTGCTAGATCTTATGCTTTCTTGCCTTAAAACTTAAAAAATAATTCCTTACTAATGTCCGTGAAGTCCAGTTGGCGAAGCAGGTCATGTTCAGTGAACATGAGAGTTAAATGATTGAGTCATTAAATTCAGTAATTCATTAAATTCTCTCTGAGGCGGAAAAATTACTGTCTTACTGGCAAATAAGGGGACACTTGCTCACCTAGTGCGACCTCACCTCCTCAGTTATCGGACCCCAATATGCCGTATCAGAGCTAGCAATAGCATTATCTGTTTCGTCAGTTTCTCTCGCCTTAAATTGGCAGTTCAATGGCTGGCTCTCGTTTTTCTCCTCTGCTGTAGTGGCTGTGCACCCAGCGCTAACCGACTCGCCGCGCTCTGCTTGCTCCTCTGACTCATGTGGCTCTCTTCCTCACTTTCATTCTTCTGACACTGACTTTTAAAGAGTTTAGTGAGTTTTGGGGTACTATTTATAACCTCCTCGGATTTAGCTAGTTTGAGTTTAGAGATTTTTCTTTTTTTCGCACCGCTACTCAGCTTTTCTTATTTGAGTTAGCATAAGATTTTTTTTATTTCGTCAAATAACTACGGCAAGCCAAAAGGACACAAAATGTTTTAAAAAATAGGCAAATTGTTTAGTTTAGTACGTGCTTTTTTATTAGCCAACCGTTATCAGTTTGACTTTACAGCAGTGGTCCTCAAAGTAATTTGGGCACGGGCATAAATTGATCTTACTTGGCTGTTTGCGGGCACGCTGACTATTGCATAGGTTCTTATAGTATAACGTTATATATAGAGTTTTAGTGAAAAATATATATAGAGAAAATTCAATTCTAAATACTGAAATGTATTATTTTTCTCAATAACAGTCGGCGAAATTCAGTGCTTACCCGACATATTAACAGCCCGCCTCTGCTCACGAATGATTGGACAGCTGTCGGATCTTTCACTTTCCCATTGGCTACTCACTCGCCTTCAATTTTCATGCAGAATACCGTGAACGGCCTCTGCTTAATTATGATTGGACAACTGCGTAAACTTGGCAGATATTTGACTCTCCTATTGGTTAAACTTACTGTCAGTACCTGCAACTGAAACAGACACAGTTAATGTCCCACCCAGCTAATTTATGATTGGGCTACCCACAGAGAAAATGCAGATATTCAGTTGGATGATCGTATCGCAGAGGTACTTCAGGAAAAAAAAAAAAAAATGTCGAGTACGTACAAGCACAGCATAAGCGAGCAGCACTGAATTTGCCAGCGGGCACTACTTTGAGGACCACTGCTTTACAGGGACGGCGGGGGCCCCCCTAGGAGGCGGGGCCCTGGGCTTCAGCCCATGTAGCCCATTGGCTTAACACGGCCCTGGTAATAGGTCTTTAGAAGAGCTAAATCGATGTTAATAATTTGACTGCGCCACCTTGTGTTTATGGAGGACAAGGACCTCGAGTGGTTGGTTCCACACAAACTCTTTTATCCGGGAGAAAACAAGCAATCACACACCAAAAATAATCTTTACATGTTTTTACTAGTAATAATTTATTTAAAAAAATCTCAAACACATTAACAATAATGTAAACCATATGACAATGCCA
Source organism: Acipenser ruthenus (assembly GCF_902713425.1). Taxonomy (NCBI): domain Eukaryota; kingdom Metazoa; phylum Chordata; class Actinopteri; order Acipenseriformes; family Acipenseridae; genus Acipenser; species Acipenser ruthenus. The sequence goes on along the minus strand of NW_026708488.1, from coordinate 3,432 downwards.
CCTTCAGTTCACAGTCTATAACAATTGTCTAGAATATATAGAGATGATACAATAAAACAAACTCTAAATCTATCAGTTTCTTATAGTGAAGTTAATTAAACTAGTTAACACAGATTATATTATTGTGGTTTATATAAAATACTTGGATCTATCAGTTTCATAAAGTCTCTCCGCGTTCCAGCTCCAGTCTGCAGCGCGGAATCTCCTTCACAAGTCCGGCTCTCCCTCTCACAATATTCCTCCGCATTTATAAAGGCAGTAGATGATTGGCAGGGCGGGGAGATCAAGCAGCGAGCCGCTGGCAAGCAGAGCCGTGGAACGGGAGACGCGGTTGCTAAGCAACAGGGGGCGTGCATTGGGCAGACAGTCCTTCAGCCAATCGGAGTTTCGCTCGTATAGTTCCATAGAGGAAAGAGAGAAAGTAGTTTAGGGGGGTCCAGTGAAGCAAATCCATCAAACCACACTCGAGATGAGAAATAATAATAAAGAGCTGAACAACAAAACACACATTTATATAAATAAATCAACACACACACACACACAATACACATTTATCAAATAATAATATGAGAAACACAATCCACACGTGAATAAGAATAATAATAATAATAATAATAATAATAATAATAATAATAATAATAATAATAATAATAATAATAATAATAAGACCCTACTACAATCGCACAGTTTTGTTTTTCAAAGCTGGTAAAGGATTTACTCGTGAGTCAGGGCAGTACATGTGCTTATTAGAGTGACTGGATCCGATTGGGGAGCTGGCTGACAAGAGGGGAGCTCCGATTGGCTGGCTTGGTGACAAGAGGGGAGCTTCGATTGGCTGGCTGGGAGGAGCGGGAAGGAGAGAGCGACAGCGACAATCCTATCGGCTAAATATCATTTTCTCTAAGGTGTGTAAAATGTTCCGAGCATGCGTCTAGAGCTATCGGGAGTGCAGCCTGAACCTTATAGTAATGATCTACCGGTATACTTGTTAGAATAGATATTTGTAGATATTTCGTTCTTGTGTCTGATTCAAACGTCGATAGATCTACTCGTTATAGTTTTTATGGGTCCGGTTTCTGCACATGAGAGACGAACACAATGCTTGTGTGAACGCACATTTTAATTTAGGAGCACGTATGCGACTAGAAATCCCTAAAGGTTGAATATAAACAATAAACGAGATTTATTTATAAAGGTGAAAAGTATAAAACAAAAGAGAAAAAAAGAACCTCACAGTTGGATCTAAACTCAAAGCTCGCAATGCACTCTGGGAATGTAGTTTATTGGTGTCCACTGCCCACTGTTAATCACACATTAAAAACTACAAATCCCATACCCGCCAGTTTCACTGAATTATCAACCGACAGTTCAACCAACAGTGGATAAAAGATTTCCCCTGGCTTCAGTTTGACAGAGTTAAATAAAACCTCCATGTTGTGCCCGTTTTATCAGGATGCGGGGAACTGATGGCAGGACAGACTGCATTTTTAACAGGGAGCCAGGAGTTCAAACATGAAAATATCTTAAACACAGCGCTTCAAAACGACACGCAGTGTGCGGAGAGGCAGCTCAGCGCGCTGCCATGAACAGCAAGCAGCGCCTTCTGAGGAGCATGCGAGCAGGCAGCTAAAAACAAACAACCGTCCATTTTAATTGTGTTGATGCAACAGTATTGAACTGCACAAGTGTGTGTAAGAAAGGAAGGAAACAAAGATCTGTAGATATTAAACTTTTGAAGTGCGCGTCTATCTTTTTTTTTAATTAGGCGCACATCTGCCTAAAAGATACCGCGTAGAGCGTCTGTGTTTGTTGTTGTGGTTGTTTTGTTTCATTATTGCTGTTACGCATTGGATGCTATTATATGAAATCCCGCTAATAATTGTTGCTCACAGCTGACGGATGGATCGCGGATCGCGTTGAGATCCCCCACAATGCATCGCAGTGTTTGCTGTTTTGGCCCCCACTGGTTTAGTAAAATACACTTGAGCTTGTTCACCACACTATAGCTAATCAAGCTCTTCTTTAAACCTGAAATGGGTGACACTGCTGTGCAATAGGAGGCTTCTCTCCATCTCTGCAGTCATGGAAATCAATTCTGGGTTTGGAAACCAAGCAGCTTTCTCACAGCAGTTCACATGTGCTGGGTAGTGTTAAAAACAGTCACCTCTGATGGGAATACAAGCACTTCCAGCCTCCGCTCCAGAGCCATCATCAGGTACAGATTCACTAACTGCAGGAAGTACAATTCAATCACATCAGGGACTGCAAGAATCTGCTGATATAGTGAGCAACTGCTTTATATTTTGGTATGGATTCCACCAAATTCACTGTCTAAAACAAGTGTAATGTGAATTTCTGTAAACCCCTTTGATAAAAAGCAGTTTGTCAGGCTGAAACAACCTCAAAATCTGAAATCAAGATTTCTGTTTGAATACTGAAGTGCCACTCTGGTTGCTGCAAGTGAGGCCCCCAGATGCTTGGGTGTTGTGGTTTTGAAATGGTTTCTTCTGCCACCAGTGACGAGGTAAAAAACACAAAAGTGATCATTGGCGGCGTTCACGCGCACAAGTCAGGGCAGTTTTCCTCGCGAGGAGTTTGCCGTACTTTTCAGGACTTGCGTTGCTATGCAGTTCTGATTTAGGGGGAAAAAAGTGTCCGTACCAATGCAGATGAGTCAGTTCATAGTCATTTAGGGTACGTGTCTGAATACTAAGCAGAAAAAGAACGACTCTGAATATCGTGAGGAGAGCTTCATGCGTTGCCATGAAGGTAAAAACATTTAACAAGAGAAATGACGTGTTGTCACGCGCATTCTGAATCACACCACGCATTATTTGTATGGTTACCTTTCCAACACACGCACACACACAATTATATAACATATTTACTACTAAATACAAGTTTTACGACTTAGAATTTATATGTGTGTCAGTGTGTGTATCAGTGTGCGTGTGTATCAGTGTGTGTGTGTCAGTGTGTGCGTGCGTCAGTGTGTGCGTGTGTCAGTGTGTGTGTATCAATGTGTGTGTGTGTATCAGTGTGTGTGCGTCAGTGCGTGTGTATCAGTGTGTGTGTATCAGTGTGTGTGTGTCAGTGTGCGTGTGTATCAGTGTGTGTGTGTCAGTGTGTGTATCAGTGTGCGTGTGTATCAGTGTGTGCGTGTGTCAGTGTGTGTGTATCAATGTGTGTGTGTATCAGTGTGCGTGTGTATCAGTGTGTGCGTGTGTCAGTGTGTTTGCGTTGTGTGTGTATCAATGTGTATCAGTGTGTGCGTGTGTCAGTGTGTGTTTATCAATGTGCGTGTGTATCAGTGTGTCAGTGTGTGTGTATCAGTGTGCGTGTGTATCAGTGTGTGTATCAGTGTGTGCGTGTGTCAGTGTGTGTGTATCAGTGTATGTGTATGCGTGTCAGTGTGTATCAGTGTGTGCGTGT